>NW_004524659.1:3644497-3688705 GCF_000260255.1 Octodon degus | reverse complement strand
TTCTAATCTCATTTTTTTTATCAATGTCTTCTTTAGAAGCAGTTATAAATTCTTTTACTGCAGTGTTATTTTCAGAGTGGGTTTCCTCCCTATGTTTCTGTAGTTGCTTCTTTACTTCAGATGCTATGAGTTCTGACAATGCTTTTTTTTTATTTCAGAAAAGAATTGCGCTCTGAGTTCCTCTATAACTTTCTGCTGTTGCTTATTTACTATCAACGCTCTTAATTCATGCATTTGAGCTGAGCTAGTGTTCTCTGCACTTGTTCCAAGTGGGCACTGGGTTTCCTCCATATGTTTCTGCATTTGATTCTTTACTGCAGATGTTATTAGTTCAGGAATTTCTTTTTTTATTTCCAATCTGAGTTCCTCTATACCTTTCTGCAGCTGTTTCTTTATTTCAGAAGCCGTTGATTCGTTGCTTTCAGCTGTGTGATTCCCAATTTGTTCTGTGTTAGTGTCCTCTGCACTTGTTACGGGTGGGCTTGGGTTCTGAGGTTGCATTTTGTTCCTTTTCGTCATTTTGTGTAGCACTATCTTCTGACCTTTGTTGTAGATCTTCGTTGTAGTTATAACCTTCGCACGTACTGAAGTTCAGGTACAGATCTACAAAATTTGGATTTATCCAGCTGTGCCTGGCTTGGGTCTGGCTGCTATGCTCAACTCCTTCCTGTTGCTGCCCTTGAGGGTGAACCTGTTGTGCCCCTCTGGAAAGATGTTCTGCTCCTGGACTAGCTGGGTGGATCTATCCTCTACACTCTCTGCAAGGATTGCAACTGCAGGGTTACACCCCAGGCATGTATGCCAGGCCTGAGTGGAGCCTGGAGGGGACAAAGTGGAGTAGGGGAGTGAGGCAGCTCTCCACACACTCACTGGGTCTGGGCTAGGACTGGGTCTGGGGGTTCCTGGAACGCGGCAGAAATTCCTACTCAGAGGGCGGGATAGTGGAGGTGTTGCAGAGTAGTGGGGAGCGTCCCAAGGGGGTGGAAGAGGGTCTCACCCATGCTGCACCTCTGCTGGGACCAGTAGTAGGTCCCGCCACCAGTGCAGGGTAGCAGGAAGCTCTCCCACACACTCACCAGACCTGGGCTAGGACTGAGTCTGGGGGTTCCTGGAAAGCGGCAGAAATTCCTACTCGGCGGGCGGGGTAGGGGAGGTGCTGTGGAGTGGTGGGGGATGTCCCAAGGGGTGGAAGAGGGTCTCACCCATGCTGCGCCTGGGCTGGGACCAGTAGTTGGCCTGCCGGCGCTCTCCCACACACTCACCGGGCCTGGGCGAGGACTGGGTCTCTGGATGTATTTATTAGTAACTATTCTTGTTAATCTCTTATTGTAGATTAAATTTCACCAGGAGTATGTGTGCCTAGGAAAAATTGTATGTATCAGTGGTTTCAGGTATACACTGGAGGTCTTAAAACATATTCCCCATTGATTATAAGAGACAACTCTACCCTATATATATATATATATATATATATATATATTTTTTTTTTTTTTTTTTCAGACACAAAGCAGTGGCAAAGGTCCAGCCAGAGAGCTCAGTGGATTAAAGCACCTGCTTAGGCAGATGCAGGGACCGGGGTTCAATCCCTAACATGCTGTGCTGACCCCACCCCCAGGACATGCTGAGATGGGGATTGAGACTGGGTGTGGTGGCACAGGCCTGCAATCCCAGTGATTGGGATGCGGAAACCAGGTGGATCACTATGAGTTCGACCTATGTAGTAAGACTCTTTACACCCTGTAGAACCTGTACTAAATATAAAAACAACAACAACAAACAGTACTAAAGTGCAGCACAGTGGCAAATTCGGTGTTGTAACACCCAGCCTGCTTTATTATACAACTTCCTACCCATAGCCAATGCAGAAAGCACCTTGAGAAACACACATGCCTAGGCTGCTTTTCTTGTTTTTTTGGATTTTAGGGAAGGGTCTACAGGGTGTTCAGGGTCTCACTACTAGATCGGACTTCTAGTGATTCTCCTGCTTACAGACTCCCAAGAGCTGGGATTACAGGTGTGCACCAACTCGCCCAGTCTCAATTGCCATTTCAGTGCACCCTGTGGGAGGGGCCAGTGTTGCAGGTCCTGGGATCAAAACCTTGCCCCCTGCTCCTGCTTGTAGGTGCTTTAATCCACTGAGCTATTTGGCCAGCCCTTACTAGGCTGCTTGATGAGACAAATCTGATAAATTTGATGCCCCAAGACATTTGTACACTACAAAGATTTCTTAGGAAATTTTGAGCTCCAAATAGGAAGGTTAACAATGGAGGCACATGTCTAGGGGACAGGGTCTTACAGGTGCGCTTTAGGCCAGCATTCTTCAGTGCTATGATTTCAACTTTCCTATAAAGGACACTTTATTCCTGCTTTTCAGAGCAGCAGAACCCGCACTTTCCTTCCCCTGTCTCCAAACTAGATCTAATCACAGGACCATTTACTCCTCTTCTCAATGTCTTACAAAGAACAAAATTAGCCAAATGGATGAAATGGATGAAAGCTTGTTGTAGGCATATGTAGAACATTTCAAAACCCATTTATCAAAAGACTGACCATTGCATTTACATCATGGAAAATTCCAAGTGCACACAATAACTTTGTCATTTTTTTTTATCTGGTAGAGTCTCGATATGCAGCTCAGACTCATAGTGATCCTCCTGTTTTCAGCCTCCCCAGTGTGGGGATTATAGGCTTGTGCCATTACACCCAGTCTCAGTGGCCAGCTCAGCATACAAAGGGGCGAGGTTTGTGCAGCATGTGGTGCCAGGGATCAAATCCCAGTCCCAGAGTTTGCCTAAGCAGACACTTAGTCCTCTGAGCTATCTCCCCAACCCCTGTCATTTGATTTTGAGAAGAAAAAAAAAATTAACAGAGAAATAAACACAGCCAGAAACTGGTGAGACTTTGTGCCAAGCACTGTTCCTGTTTACAAAGGTATCCAGGTTGGATACCATCCACCCTTGGGGTACAGAAGAGTTTGGCTGTGTTGGTTGTTGCCTTGTATCTAAAATTTCAGTTCCTCAGTTTCATCCAGCTGAGTACTATGGCACAAACTCAGGAAATAACCCTCCCCACCAGACTCCATTCCTCAGTGGGCCCCACTGTGCCCCCACCGCTCCCCAGAATCAGAGTAGGGTCCGATCACACAGTGACACCAGCAGCAATGGATGCAGAGATGTCAGAAGGCAGCGCTCTGGTGCTCTATGTCACTGACTTCCACCAGTCGACAGATATGTCCTGAGCAGCCTTTCCTCCAGGAAGTGGCCTAATTCTCAGTGGGTTCTCCCCATGGAATCCTGTATTTCATTAGTATTTTCAAAGAAGCAGTTCCACAGGGGATTGTACCATGGCAGTGTGAAGTGCCCATCTCCACCCACACTGATAGCACCACAGCAGTGTTTCTTTTCTGAGCCTCACTTGGAGTACCCTCACCCTGACAAATACTCCCCAGGTCATTTATAAATGCAACCAATGCCACTCAGCTGCATCTTGCAGGAGGTTAGTTCCCAGCTGGTCCTCTGCAAGTCATCATTGGTCCCCTCACTGCATCTTCTCCAGGTCCCTGGTGCTTGACTGGTCACCTCACAATGAGAGATATTGGGGAACACATGTTTCATAATGGAGTTCATTGTCAGGGACCCACAGGGTACCGTGCACACATAAATCTGTTCCTGTTTCCTCCTTGTATTGTACATTCACATTTTCTAGACATAGGAACTCAGATGTATGTGAATGTACACATGCACGTGTGCACGCATGTGTGTGCACACACATTCCCACATGCACTGGGCACATCTATACCCACACAGTTATCTTTCCTCTCCCAAAGTTGATTCAATGATTCAACAAGTCATCACATTAAATCTGGAAGTAGGACTGAAGGTTGGCTCTGTGCCAAGGCACGAAATACTCACAAGGAACGTGTGAGACATGATTTCGTGAGCTACACTATCAGACTCGAGAGACTTCTGTCCGTGGAAGCCAGCACCACTTCCACCCCTGTCCCACAAGTTCTGAGAAATGACCCGCCACAATCCAACAACAAACAATTCTTCTTCCCTTGAAATTTCTTCACTCTGGAGCCAACCAAGGATTGCAAAATGTTCCTGAAGACAAATTAAGAATTCTCCCCAGCTTCCAAAATGCCACCTTATAAACATTTGCCAATATGTCTCCATATTTCCTTCTTTTACTCTATAAAATATACTGCCCTTTCTGACACTGTTGAACCCTTGTCCACAAAAGTGAAAAAACACAGGTTCCTTTGTTGCCCAGTTATGAATAAGCAAACTATTAATTTGTCTTAGAATTTATCTTCTCTTTGACAAGCCTACCACACAAATGACTCAACTACAGAGCAGTAGCAGTCAATACAGAAACAATGTAAAGTCAGGTCCTGTAAACGCTGAGAATAAAGCAGGAGAAGGTGAATTGGAAATGGTTAGAGAATTTCTGGAAGAAGGTCCGACTTGCAAGAGGGACATGAGGGAAGACAATGAAAGAAGGATGAACTAGGAAGAATCCAGGTCTCTGGAAGAAATTATAATTGTGATCTTCTGATGTAGGTACAGAGGAGCTATAGGATGAATTTCACACACCGTTCAACTGAGGACTGCTCAGGGCTTTTAAATTTAAAGGAGAATCCAAACACAGATTCAAGCACTGGGATTAAATATCAATTCATTCATTCATTCATTCATTCATTCATCAGATATTTGGTGGGAACACCCAGTGATAGATGGTATGCTAGTTTCTGCTCCCTGGGAAAACAAGAGTTAGCAAGACAGTGGAGATCTTCACACATTTTTAATCTAGTGGTGGAGACAACTCAGTAAGTAACCATGTTTAAGGATGATGCGTGCTACTGAAACCTTCTGTAGGGACATTAGACCTGTCTTATGTGAGGATGCTGTGGATATAGAAGAGATCATTAGATTTGGATGTAAAGAACAAGTAGAGGTCAACTGAGGCAATCACACATGCAGAGCATCATGCAAGTCTTGGATGTTGGAGCATCTGCAAGAAATCCTATATAAGCACCACTACTCATCACCCCAACACTGCACACTGACTCAGGTTACCTTCAGGGAAAGGAATGTATTGGATGAATATTAAATGATCAGAGAACAGGAAGGTTGAGGAGCCAGACAGGAGGAAGGACACTGGAATGCCAAGAACTCAGTCAAAGCCATTAGAAATGCTCACTGGGACATTGGCACTGATGCTACCAACACTGGATGCCTGACATTTTGCATCATTTGGTGTCGGGCATCAGTAAGTAGTGAGCATATCTATACCCCTTTAGGTGCAGGTTAAGAGGTGATTTCCCTAAGTCAAACTAAAGTACTGATGTGCTGCTCAACCAACACAAGACCAAAGCCCACTAAATCCCATACATCTGGGTTGGAGAGCTTACAAAGTAAATAGAGACTTCCCATTGCTCCTGTTGGCAATTTTAGAAGGTGCTGTTGAGACAAAATCTTGGAGAAGCAGGTGCAGGAGTTTGCAGCTTATCCTTGGGTCAATGGGAAACTTTTTCTGGACTTTCAATGAGCATAAGGAGTTGATAGTTACAGAAATCCTGGGAGAGACCTCTCCACTGGATGTGAGAGGAGTAGAAGGAAGGAAACAAGGGCTACAGGATGGAGGACACCTGATGGGGAACTGCAGCAATCTAAAGGAAGAATACGAGTGATTTGCTTAGAGAAATCAGAACATGAAGCTAGAAACACACCAATGGCTACAATAGGTACTTAGGAAATAAAGGCAATGTAAAGGTGAGAAAAAGTTTGAAATGACTCCACACTATTGCTTTGGACTATAAGGTGCAGGGCTACAATCTTGGGCCTAAGAACTCCTGAACAACAATATCATATTTTAAATGCATTTTGGTTGTTGCAGGATCTTGCTGTGCAGTGCAGACTCATGGTGATCCTCCTGCTTTCTGCCTCTCCCAGTGCTGGGACTATAGGTGTGCACCACTACCCCTGGACTCTGGTGGGCTCAGCCTGCCCTAGGGGTTGGGCTGGTGTTGCAGGTGGTGCCAGGAATCCCACCATGGTTCCTGTGCTTGCCTAAGTTTGCTTAAGCAGGTGTTTTAGTCTGCTGAGCTATTTTGCTGATCCCCAGAGAATCTTGAGGAGTAGAGAAAACGGGTGGGTCTGGAAGCCTAGGAGATGTCTGAGTCCCCCCTCCTGGGACCTGGTCTGGATCAGGCAAATAGAGATCAGCAGCCAGGAAATGAGTGAAATCCTGCAAAGAACTAGTGAGTCTTCACCCTGCCAGGACACTTGTCTTTTCCTTGGGGTTAGTTCTTACAAAATAGATTTGCTCCTTGCATTCCATCTCTTCCAACATGCCTTCTTGCTCTTTGATTTTCTACTGCAACTTGAAGTCTCAGTAGTTTCTTGCCAGATGCAGCCACCTGATTTTAGACTTTCTGATTTCCAGAACTGTGAACAAAAATAAATCACTTTTTAATTACCCAAACTCAAATATTCATTTATAACAACAGATGATGGACTAAGAGTGAAATTGATAAGGAAGCTCTCTTTAAATATAAGAGACCTGAGCACATCTAAATGTTGCCAGGAAGGAAGCAGTAATGGTAAGATAACCTACATTTACTTCATACTTATGAGGTGCCAGCAACTTTGCCAAGTGTGTTCTCACTACTAACTCTTTGGAACAAATCTATTAGGTGGATACTATTGTCATTTTCGTCTTACAGATGGGGTCCCAACCCACAGTTATAAAGCCATGTGGTCTCCCCTGAGATAGTGTGTTTAACACCGTGCTAGAAACCTCTACCACAGCAGCACACAGTCTAAAATGGAGAAAAGAATGGGGTCCCTATGTTCCAGAAGGGGTACAAGGGAACGGACCAAACACCCAGCTGGGAGGTGTCCTTAGGACAGGATGAGCTGCCACTCTCCTCTCTGACACAGGAAGGGGATGGATTTGAAAACAAGCAGAACAATAAGTGTGGTTAGGATGAGTGTAACTGTTGGCTTTTGTTTTGCCCTTACAGTAAAAAGCATGGTTGTCTGCGGAAGAGGAGGGGCAAGGTGACAAGGTGACTCAGGGGCTGGAGGAGGGTGGAGTCTAGGAGTGGTTGTCGACCAGGAAAGATTTTGAGCAATTTAGAGGCTCCAGCCTGGCTGGCTGAACATGCATTGAGAGTGACATTTCAGATTTCTCCTATTGCCTATCACTTCTGTCAACAGGTCGCTTCATCCTTGATCCTTTAGCAGGGCTTGCTGGGGCGCCAGGGAACGGCTTTGGTTCAGAAGAACCATCTGGGAAATAGCACAGAGCGACCAGGATTTCAAAGATCTACGGATGGAAGACTGTGGGAAAGAGGAAAAGATGATTTTGCTGGATGAAAGACAGGCTTGGAATTGTGTCTGATGGATAGACTGCTCTTCCTATAAAAAGAGGTCACATTCAACAGTCGACAGCAATGAACTTCGCTTTGGCTTGTTTTTCCATTTCAATTTTATGACATTTTTGGTCAGTCGAGGAGCCCAGCTTACCTGTCACAGGCACATCTGCACTGTTTTTATTCTGCTACTTTCTGGGCCCTTCTATCCAGAGGACCTGTCCTGTCAGCTCACTTCAGCAGAGGATCTGGTGACCAAACTTCAGCCTCCAACTAAAACCTTTTAAGGGTGCTGTCCTGGGTGGTCCACCCAGAGAAAACCTACACCTAATTTGTGCTGCCCTAATTTATTCCACACATCCTTCAGCTCAATGTTCTATTTTTGAAATACCAAGGAAGGAGACCATGGGCGTTAGGAATCTGCGCAGAGCTGGGCAAACCCAGCTGTATTTTGGATTTTTTGCCTGCTTAAAAAATATTTTTCATTGTTTTGAGTTTGATGAGAATGTGTTTTCCCATTAATTTTTAAACCCAAATTGGATCCATATGTTTTCTGATTCATGTCTGCTTAACTCATCTTGCTGCTTTGACAGAGCATTCAATGTCCAAGAAGCCTCTGTACACACTCGCCTTTCCTGGAGTTACAGGGAAGAGGGGAAGAGGTGGGGGTTCACTGTGGTCATTGTGTCTGGGCCCATTTGGAAATGGAAGCAGGATTTAATAAGTGGTCTTGGGTTTCCTCAGGAAATACATGTCCAAAGCAAAGGTATTTGGGCACCTTTTTGGGGAGTGAGGGGGTTTTGTTTATATGTCCTCCCCTTCTGAGTTCCTTGCCGGTCAGAGGTCAGAACTGGGGACTGGTAGGAAGCTCATGTGCTTTCTGGGTGTGTTGGAGTACAGGGGATAAGTCTGTATCCTCAGCTCTGTGCAGGAGACATGGTGCTGTGGACCTAGCAGGGGGCGGAAAAGTCATGGGAGGGAGAGGCTGCCCTGGATCTATCCCTCCCTTGTCTCTGCCTTGTCTTTATGGCGCTATTGTTCTGAGTCCTGAAAGAGAAGCACACACTACCTAAGACCAGAAAAGGCCAGCTTTGCCCTGGGTGAACCTCTACTGTCCCAGGGACACATTGATTGGCAACTCATAAGATACCATGGGCCCTCCATGCCCAGGTTATCCAGAAACCTGCCCAATGAGCCTCTAGACATGTGAACCTCGAATATCGCTTCCTCCATTATATCCTCATAGCACCCCAGTCTTGGAGAAACAAGTGCATTTCTTAACACTTTCCCAACTACACAGTGGGCTTAAAGTGCTTGAGTCTCCTACAGATGCCTTGGTTGTGTCTCTGTGTGTATGTTGAGCTTTAATCTTCTGAGAATCTCAACTTCTTGATTTGCGGTGTTTGGATGGTAATATTTAGCTCAGTATTGTTGGGGGGATTGGTTTTTGCTGAACACTTTTCTTAAGCTGTAAAATGCTGGGGGCCGTTTTGTAATAATCGTTTCAGGCCGCAGTACTACTTCCACTGGAGAAATGGGCTTGTTCCCACCCCCAACCAGCCCCCTACCCCCACCCTACACACAGAGGCACACGCGCTCACAGGCAAGGAGGAGCCAGGAAGAGTATGAGCTTTTCCAGGATCCCGAAGTGACAGCAAGGTTTCCAAGTGGGATGAGTTAGTGCCAGGATTTCCCTCAGCGCTCTCTTTTCCCCTCTCCATGGGCGTCAGTCTCTCCAGTTGGTTGTTTGAATTTGGTATCTGTCCAGGCAGAGATGTCTAATTCTCAAGACTGCCTGCGAGCTCCCCATTGGTGTGACATGAGCGTGCCTTGATGGTCCCTCCTTCGCAGACGTGGCGATGGAAGCATTTGGTTCTAAAGCGCAAAGGGCCTTGAGGGTTCCCACAACCTGTGCAGGTGTCCAAATGCCAGTGGCCAGGGAGCCAGATCAAGAATTCAAGGTGTAGAAAAAGTCCCCGAGAAGAAGCGATCCAGCTTCCCATATGGTTGGTCTCTCTTTCCCTCTCCCTCTGCTTTTGCCAGGAAGAAGTGTAGGACCAATTTATGCACAAATTGGTCACATTTTCACACATAGCTCCAATTATCTAAAAGGGGTTTAACATTATATTTATATTGATAAGCTTAACAATGTTGAACTGCGACTCTCAGCTGATCTGTTACAATTCACATCCAAAGAGACCAGAAGGAATAATTGGAAGTTCTCCAGCATCAAGAAAGAGAGGCAGCCTTGAAAAAGATGAAAACTGCTGCACAAGGTCTTGGTTTTGCTGAAATTACCACATAAATTCCAAGGGAAGGATGGCCAAGAATAGTCCAACAATTACCAATTGTCTCCTAAGGACAGGGCAAAGCTACTAGGCTAGAGAAAGGGAAGATATGGACCCTCATCAATGCTGTCAAAGGAAAAAAAATTATATACGGCAACAGTGAAAGACTTAGTACCCAAGGATACACTTGATTGAAAAAGAATTTGGTTTTCGGCAGTTCCATAGCAAAGTGATAGTTATGTATAGTTCTTAAAATTCTGATACAACTGTTATTTCAAAAAAAAAAAAAAACACACACACACACACATACACACACACACACACACACGTACACACACACTGTAGGGTTAATTGCATCCGGCTAATGTTGTCCCCTCTCTCAAGTTATCCTTGGTCATCCCCAAAGTGGCTCACGTCCTCTCACCATTAGCCACATGCCTTAGCAACTTGCTGGCTTGCAGAGCAGGGTGGAGACAGAGACGAAGGCGGTCGTAGATCCCTGATATAAGCCTCTGACTCTGGCAGCATCTCCACCGTGAGAAACCTCAGAAAAGCTGGCAGACTCTGGTTCATAGGAACAGCCCGTGCAGACTAGCACGACTGTCAGGCTAGCTCGGCTCGCTGCATGCATGCACCCAGCCTCTTCCACTCACGTTCATTTCATCGTTTGCTCCCACAGAGGGTAGCTCAGGGACGGGATCTGTGGGGGGCGGGCCAGTGCCAGCCAGCAGCAGCACTTGAGCCTCCTCAGAGGACAGGGTGAGGATCTGCAGTGAGCAGAAATTTCCCTCTAGCTGCCTCAGCCCGTAGCGCACGCACCGTGCCCAGAAGGCTGAACTACCGCTCCGCAGACCACGGCAGATCTGAGTGAATGAAGCGGGTAAACCTGTGCATGAGGACTTCTAAGGGAGCCAGACTCACAAGTTCATAAAGAAGAATGGGGCCAAGGTGGCTCACCTTGGGAAAACACATGCAGATTGGTCATCTACATTTATTATATTGAAATACTACGTTCAGCCATAAAAACATAAAAATCTTGTCCTTCACAGCAGCATGGATGAAACTAGATGCTGTTATGTTAAGTGAAACGAGCAGAGCACAGAAGGAGAGGGGCCACATGACTGTACTCCATAGTCACTGAGTAGAGGGTGGTGTTGACAAAGGCTGGGAGAGTTGGGGAGGGAGGGATAGGAACACAGGGACAGGTTGATCGGTCAGTACTCAGAGCAAAGATGGAGATGTAGGCCTGCAAGCCCAGCCCTCCAGGAGCAGAGGCAAGAGTGCTGTAAGACCCGATCTCGTGATAAACAAAAAAATCAAAAGGGCCAAGGATGTGGCTCATAGGAAGGAAGGAAGAAGAAACTGATGTGCTAGCTCACAGTAGGAAGTGGATGCTGTATGCCTCGAAACACTAGAAAAAGATTTTAATTGCCTTCACCAAGAACAAATGGTAGGTTTTTGAGGAGACAGATGCAGTTCATATGAGTTAAATAATACACAATGCATTCATGTATCAAAACATCATGATACCCTATGAACATGTATAATTTTAATGATTTTTATGTATTAGTCAATTTTTGGGGGAAGATGTAATAAAAAGAGGGAATTTGGGGTTTGGTTCATGTGTCATTCTTCAACATGAATTGCCCTGATGGTCACAGTGATGAATTTATTGGGCTTGGTACTAAGGTTTCTATGGAGAAAGTTTATCCCTACAGTTCCTTCCCTGGGCACTTACCCGCTTGGTTCCCAGAGGCAACATATAGCCATAGGGGAGTGGAGAAGGTGCCTCCTCCTAGTATGGAAGCCAGCATGGGAGTCCAGGGATGCTAGACTCAGAGATGTGGATAAAGGAGACATGAGAAAGGTGACAAAAGAGCTATTTTTCCATGCCAGCTCTCAGGCAAGAGTTGGAGAAGGCTAATACAGGGGTGACAACCCCAGTAACAATGGCCCCAATAGAGTGTGCCAGAGGTGGGTGGGGCTTCAGACCATCTAGCGATCTCTCATATCACTCTGACACCATCTTTCAAATGACCCAGCACAAATCTCTTTAAATAGCTGTACGATGTTCTGTTCTATGTCCATGTCCTTTACAAACTTCCCTCTGTAAAGAGAGCAGATGCACTTGTACTGAGTGTGGCCTCATCGCAGTTCTGACACAGTTCCTGAGACATGAAGGGCAAGGGCTAAATATTTATAGTCCCCCAGCTGAAGCCCTCAGTATCCCTTTAGGAAAGCCTGCAATTCTAGAGAAGTAAATGAGGCAATAAGTGGGTAGAGAGAGCCCCGAGTGGACTGAATGTCCGTTCATCCACTATACCATCTCTTGCATACATGCTGTGCGCTGTTGTCGGTGTCTAGATGTGGCGATAGGGGTACTTAGTGATAACCCAAGTCTCTGCATTGATGGACAGTCTAAATATGGAATAGACAAACAAGCAAAAGATGAATGCATGCAAGCATGCATGATGGATGAATGAATGAATGAATGAATGAATGAATGAATGAATGAATGAATTGGACCATTTTGAGAGTAGTTAAATTCCACAAATGAAAATAAAGTCTAAATGACCCTGGCTAGGCTCTGTAGTAAAAAAAGATATTCAGTGTGGAACACTGAAATAACAGAAAGGAACCAGCAAAGGCACATCAAAGACCCATGGGTCCTAAGACTACTACAATTTGTGGAACCTTCCTTAACAAAAATCGTCCTCTGGAAATGTGTACTTATAAGACTGATGAAAGCAATCCCAGTAATATACTTGGTGCTAGGAGAGCAGACCCTTCTTTTGGAAGAGGAGCAATACTGGGGATTGAACCTAGAGCCTACACTGAACTACACCCTTAGCCCTTTTATGCTTTTGTTATTTTGAGATAAGGTCTAAATAAATTACTAAATTGCCCAAGCTTGTGGTCTCCCTACCTCAGTGTCCTGGGCATATATTAATGTGCCAGCGCACCTGGCTAGATTCAGGTCCTTCCAGAAGCTCTAGCGTATTCACCAAAATCCAAACCTAGAAAGGTGTTTGGGTTTCCTGCTGGCCATTATGCCTCGCCTCAGGGTTCTGATTCTTCCAGCACCCAAGCAGAGTTTCCTGAGGCCTTTAGCACCTTGTCCTCTGGGCCGGCCACATGACAATCCGCAGAGAGAACATTCTGGCACCTGCATGTTCAGAGCCTTACTCAATTGACCAGAGTACTTGAGCCAGTTGACAGGCCAGGAGGAAAGATGGCGGAGTGGTCGGGGGCCAGACCTCAAGTCTCCCAAGGTGTGGGCTTGCTATGCGCTCAACAGTGAGGTTCGGTGACTTCAGAGAGACAGTGCCCAGTGGTGTGCCTGGCACAGGTAGTCGCACAGGCACCTGTCACCACCTGACTCACACAGCACATCGGGAAGTGAATCAAGACACTCCATCTGCGATTCCTCGCTCAAGACACGGGTACCGCACTCACACCGGCCCTTAATTCTATTCCTCCTCTTATTTTCTTCTCAAAGGTATGTTTTATGCGGCATTCTCTGTCACCCGGGTGCCGTCAGTGAGATGTGTCACTCCTCTGTGTGTGCATGCTGATAAAATGGCCTTAATGCATATGCAAATCTGTCTTCTCAAGAAGGAAGTGTGTGGAAACACTCACATTTGGCTGGGAGTCTTACACTGTGAAAATACTGAAGGAGCATATGCGTTAATTTTACCTTAAATTGCAGACAGAAGCCACCCACCCTGTCCCTGTCACACAGGAAAGATGGTTCAGATTGGAGGGATCATATTTTCCATGAGATCAGCTTTAAGTTAGAAGGAAGAAAGTGAGTAGATGGTTCTTTTCTAGCATGCAGGTGCACAGGTGAACAGACCAGGTCAGCTTTCTCCCTTCCTCCTCTTCTCCCTTCCTTCTCTTCTCTTTTTCTTTCTTCCTTCATTCTTTCCTTCCTTTTTCTTTCATTTTCCTCAATCTCTTCCTCCTCTTCTTTTCCTCTTCTGCTTCTTCCTTCTTTTCTACTTCCTTCTGCATCTCTTTCTTAATTTTCTACTTCTTCTAGGTAATTTCCCTTAATCAAAGGTGCTCTCCCTAGAGATCTATTTCCCTAGAGAACTATCCTTTTACTACTTTGTACTTTTTTCCAGACAAAAGAAGCATGCAAATAGGACCAGGAAAATGCTTAAGACAATTCTATTGTCACATGCCAGGTTAGCAAAAGAAAAAGAGTGATGACCTAAGAGTGTGACCTAATGGTGATTTTTAAAGGCCAGGTGTTACAAATGCAATTACGACTACTAGGTTTAGTGTGGCTTTGGACCTCCTTTCCTCTACAGGGGCTGTGGGGATCACACCTATGGTCACATGGGAATCTCAAGATGGGCACCTGGCTGGAGTGTGATTTTTGCAGCAGGCTTGTTGCATTTCCTGATGTCTCATCTCCCACCAGCCTATCAGATGTATCCCACAAGCCTGAGGGCCACATGCCACAATTACAGCGTAACTGTTTTAAAGGCATTGACATATCTCATAACCATCCAACTAAACCTTCTCCTCTTCCTCATTTTACAAAGAAGGAAACCTTAGCTCAGAGATGTTAAGTCACTCATCTTGGAGCACAGAGCTAGTGGGCAGCTGAAAGAGGAATCTGCCGGCTCTGTGTTCCCTCCCGCATTGCTACCCCTAGGAATAAAGGAGTCTACATTGTGCTATACCCCTCAGACCCTGGCCCACGAAGCAGCTGCAGAAGAGAACCCCAGCAGGCCAGGCTTTTAGAAAAGTCCTTACAGAGCAATTATTCCTTCCAAATATTGGAAGATAAAGGGATCAGTGTGGGCTAGGGCATCACACTGATTTGCTCATAATAGATATCATAGGTATTAAGTGCAGTTTATCCTGAGTGTAATTAGTGGATGCTTTTCAAATGTGATGATAATTGCAGCTCATTGTTTCTACAGTAATTTAGAGAAATAAGGAACTCGACTGCTGCTCCTCTCCCGCAAGGGAAGGGGAGAGGAGAGTTGCTATTCAGGAATTAGCCTATGTCAGCAGTCAAACAATGCAACAGTCACCAGTCACGGGCACCACTAGCCGAGGTCCTCTCAAGCTGCCCAAAGGAGCCTCTGCACTAACACTCTTAGGATAAAGTAAGACATCTTTTCATCTACTTCTTTGGGACACACGCCCAATGCATTTCAAGAACACTTGGAAATCTGCTATCTCTGAAGGTGTTTATTATTTTAAAATCTCGGTGGATTCCCACCTCTGCTCTCTCCACTATAATCTGGCAGTGCTCTGCTCAGAGGTGTTGAGCTGGTGATGTTTGTGGGACAGTTTGGTAACCACTGGTCTCACATTAGGCTGGCCTATAAAGGGTGCACACACATCTGCACAGCCCTCCTCTGATGGGTGATAAGTCCTTGGCTCTTGATGAGCAAAGGTCTCTCTTGTGGCAACACTGCTGCAGGCTGTCCAATGTCACTGTGAGCACGGCAAATGTCTCTGAGTGTTAGAAGCATTTAGCTCATCTTGTGTTGCCCATATCCCCTAAGTTAGGCATTTTCCTTGCTCATCAATGGATTGGCATAGTCTTGGGACACACATTTCACTCTTATTCCACTCCTAGGGGTGTAGGCATAAGAGATCGGCTCCTGCTGTGATTTTTGTTTATTTTAAAACACCTTACTATTTACTTCTCATAGCTTTTATTTCAAATCATCCTCATGAGTAATTACATTTCTTAAGGCAGAGCTGTCTTTTGACATCTATCAAAACAAAAAAGCAAGAGGAACAAGTCTGCTAACAGAAATCCTTTCATCAAAGCTGATTTCCAAGGGGACAGGTGCATTTTCCCACACGACTCCCACTGTCCAAGAACAAAAGGGTCCTGAGGTGTCAGGAACTCCCCTCAGTGGTCAAACACCAGCTCAGCAATGTGAGCCAAGGGCAGATTTCAAATTGGCAACATTGCTACTAGGTTATAGTAGAAAGAACAAGGCTTGCACGGTCCAGGCCAACTTAGGTGTATAAACTTAAAAAGGTTTTATGGGTGAGCAATCATATGTGTTTCAGCTGGTCTCATCTGTGCCCTTGAGAAGCCACCCAAGGCCAGACCTCGCTGGCTGCATCTAGGACCTGCACACTGTGGTCTGTGACAGCCCCTGCTAGGCACAGGCCAGCTGACTGTCCCTTCCTGTCCACAGGGCCCTGACCAAGCTTCCATAAATCTGCACAAACACATCTCGTCTCCCCACCCCCATCCTGGTAACCCTGGGCGCATTTCAAAAGACACTAAATTTGATAACTAACACTTATTACTCATTGCCCTCTCCACAATATTCTTGGCAGGGGTTAGACACTGACATTTGCAGCTGAAAATAATGCATTGTCAAATAGGAAAACTGCAGGCTATAATTTTTAACACTTGTATCTGTTATTTTAAACATGAAACATCGCATCAGTTTGACATTAATTTATATAATGGGGACTGAAAAGGATAATGTGATCTTAGTGACCACCTCCATTTAATTAACTGACAGGGAGAGCCACTAACCAAAAATACCGAATTACCATACACAAAAACAAAGGCTGTTTGTATACTTTCCATCATGCATTATTAAAATGCGCCATGTCATTAGGGAGAATAATCAGGATGCTAGTGTAAAACCAGCCACTGATAAATGCCGAGGCGAAACTTTTATGAAAGTTTGTAAATACAGTATTGTATGGAAATTCCAATGCATATTGGCTTTCCTGAGCACTGTAAAATGTTTTATTATGAAAAAAGTGGATAAGATACTTATCTTTTAAATTGGAGTTTAATATTTTATTAGTGCCAGGCACATAATTCTCATCAAATGGCAGGAAACTCTTTTTTGTATGGATATAAATGTCTAGAGTTTAATATTTCAAAGATAAGTACCTACCACTGCATCTATCACACAGCAACTTAATGGAATTTACTTTTTCTTAAATATTTATACTGTATATGTGTTTTCTAGTCAAGTGATCACAGAGCTGTAAGGTGGAGGGTGAGACTGGTCAGTTGTTCAGAAGATGAGGCACACTGCCTTTGGGAAATTTAGTCCATATATCATTAACCTGAACACGGGGAGAATCAGTAAGCAATTCAGATCCAAGGGCTTTGAGGGAGGACAATAAGAAAGGTCTACTTTTCAAAAACAGCCAGAAAGTTTCTCTGATTTAGCCTGAGTTTCCGGACAACGCATCAGAAGAAATTACCTTTAGTAAATCAGAACAAAAAAGAGGGGGAGTCAGGGCTGCTTGGCTTTCAAAGGGAAATTTCATTGTGTTGAAAGTCCTCCCTGCGTCTCCCAGCCAGTGCTGGCTTTTCCCGAGGTCTGAGCACAGAGCTGGTCTTTAGTTCTTCAGCCCTGTAAACTCTTTCTTCAGGCCTGAGAAATGCTTTCTGATCCATGCTGATACAATTACCTAGCCTTTATTGGCAATTTAGACCTGCTTTTAGGGACATTTTAGAGCAAATGATGTTTTCTTGATTTTTTTTTTAAAGCAGTGCTATTCTCTATACCTTTGGGATAAGGTAGAAACCAAGTTAGAGGCTCATTAATGGGCTGATTGCTACAATGCGGTTTTTTGTTGTTGTGTTGATCTTTCTGGAAACTGAGCTACCCAACCTGCAGGTATGGGCCACACTGGCAATATTCCTGTTGCAAGCAAAGCGATGTTTACTCTGTATATTTGGGTGAAATATGAAGGGGGATTTACTACGATGATACTTAGAAAGGTCTTAAAATCTGCCCATTAGTTGAAGGATATTAAAATGGGCTCAATAAATTTTTTAATACATACATATGCCGAGGAGAGGAGGCAACCTTCTTTGTTCTGCTACAGAGTACAGTCCAGTCCAGCTTACGAGCCTGGGTGCATCCTGTCTCTACCAAGTTTAGGGTACCCTTTAGCAAAGTAGCCCTTGTATTGACAGTAAATGAAACCCATGGTCCTTAAAGGCTTTCTGGAGACTTACACAAAGTGACACTGAAAGCTGCACAGTGATACCAGCCAGGAGGCAGAAGCCCGAAATCTTTCCTGTTCTCTACCAGCAAACTCGCTGACCAGAGACACCCAGGGAGGACGGTGTGTGTGATGTACCTCAGTCGCTTCTCTGGCAAACCACAGCTGAAAAGCTGACTGTCCCTTGTCCTGCTTCCTGCAGCAAAGAAAGAGACTGGAAGAAGGGTGTGTGTGGCTTCTTCTGGGTGTGACCTACACAGGTTGTCCGGCTGCCCTGAGACCTGAGATCAGGCCCACAGGGGACAGAGAGACTTGGGAGGGGGGACTCCTATCTCCTCCTCCTCCCTGCTCACTCTTATCTCCCGTGGAGAACATCAGGAAAGTGGCCCTACCGGGGAGACCTTCTTGTGACAAATAAAAGCTGATAATTTAAAATGCTCTTAATCGGGCCTGTGTGAATGAGAATGAACTCGGCTGCGGTAAATAAAACCTGTTAATTAAAAATGTATTCTTTTGAGAAAACAATGTTCTCCCGATCCCTGCTGGTCCAGGCTTGTGTTAAATGGGTTTTCCACCCTGGAACGGATTCACAGAGGTAGAGGGCAGTGAGGACCACTCAGCCCTCCCTCGGAGCAGCGCTCCTCTGGAGAAGGCTGGAGAAAGCCACTCTCTGCTGGGGCTGTGCTGGGGCCAGGCTCCTTCCTACCTCTCAGCCCCCAGGCTCCTTCCTGTCCCTCCTCCCCAGCTACTGTAGCACGTGTCTCCGCTTCCTGACATACTCTCCCTCCTCGTCTCCCCTTGCAGGACTGCGTGGAGACGCCCCCACCCCCACGACTTACCCCTGAGGATTCACCATCCACACTACACCACCTCTCGCCTTGTTTGCTTCACCTACGGCCCTTCTTACTACTCACAACCTCCTTCACTGTTTCTGAGTGCTCCCCCGCTCCCACTGGGCTGCGCTCTCTTAAGAGACCAGAGACATTATCTTGTCTGCTGTGTCCCCATCACTTAGCCTGGGGAAAGTTCACAGAAGCTGCTCAATTCGTCCTCACTGAGAAGACTGGGAAGACTGAAAAGGGAGGCAGAGCCAGGACACCATCTCTCCAGAGAGGCAGCCTTGTGCTTGCTTGAGGAGGACTGGGTAGGCCTTTTGGTCAAAGCAGCATGTACTGTGTGAATGGGCCAGCAGGGGGCACTCAGGAGGCAGGCAGCGGGGAGAAACACCCACCGGGAGGCAGAAAGTGGAGCTGGCCTTGTGCCTAATGGAGCAAACACATCCTTGTCCTGCTTCCAGTCTCGCCAGGGTGTAGGGATCTCACTGCTTGCTGGGTTCCAGGTTCAAAGCTACACCCCAGTGAACCAGTGAAGGCTATAAAGTAACACACTTTCTTCCAGCAGTGAGACAGGTCCTCCTGAGGACGTCCTGGCCACAGAGCTCTATCTGCCTGGGTTGCACCTGCCTGGGACTCTGCAAAGGGTAGGAGGCCCAGGGAGATTTTCTGTCATGCTGTCCGGGGATCTTGAGCCCACAGTGGATTTTTAAAATAATAGTTAATTGAGAGATGTGCTTCCAAGTCACAAAACCTTTGGGGAAACGGGATCCCGGGAGCCAACTCTATAGCCTTTGGCCCGCAGCACCGCCTCAGGCTGGTGCACACAATCAGCCAGGGATGCTTGCTTCCCCTCCCTGAGTCCGGGATGGTGCCTGTGCGGACCTCCTCTACCAACAGGGAACAGTGGAGAGGCCCTCCAGTGGCCTTGTGGACGGACAAAGAGGATGTTTGAAATGCGGTTTCTTCCCCAAGCGGCTGCAGTGGTGGAGGTGAACGCAGACCACCCTGCGCAGGACGTGGGGGAATCAAGCCTGTGGGACCCGGGAAACAGAGGGACCCCGGGGGAGACACCACTGCTTCACAAGAAGCTTCAGCACTTCCAACTCCATGCAGCACATCCTTCTGTCTTGCTTTTCCTCCTTTCCACACTGAATTATGACAACAAAACCGGACTCGGTATAGGTGCTGGGTGCTGTGTGTGGAGGACATGGTCTCCTTCACTGGGTCTAAATCTCACAGTCCATGTATGGTGTCCCCTTCCTGATAAATCTCTCATGGAGGTGGCTCCCTGCCTTTCTCGAAAAAACATAAAGAAAAACATTTGTTAAAAAGTCTAAAGATGGTGCAGTGAGACCTTGGTGTCAGGCGAAGCCTGCAAAGTTTGAACTGGGTAAGAGACAAATACAAAGGCGGGATTATCGCAGGGCCACACTGCATCCTGCTCCGCATCAGGGAATCATTTGGGGAGAGAGATTCAATTTCATAAAAATGATTTTCAAGAGCCGTTTTGTGAGTAGTAGAATGTTGGGGATTTTTTTTTCTCCCTTTCACCCAAAATGAATAAAAAACTTTATGTTCAGTGTGGTACTTAGGTATTGGTTTTGTTAATTTCTTAAAACAAATTGGCTCCCCAGTAAATCCCAAACTTGGACAGGCGCATTAAGCTAGCAGTAGGGAGGCAATCTGAGCATGATTATCCTGTAAGAGAATTCCCAGAATTTCATCCAAACTGTGATTTGTTCTGTTATAAAAGGCCTATAAAAGCCAGTATAGAAATTCCTGCAGGAAACTCAAGTGTTTAAATATCTGCAATTACTCTCTCATCATTAAAGAAAGATATGAAGGACAGGACATTAGCTCACAAGAGCCAGCGCGCGGTGTCGCATGAGCGATAAATCATGCAGGCCTGTGACACAGGCGGACCTTGAGGCATGCTCACAAATCAGCTCATGGCTCAGGCTCTCTTAACTGGCTGGGTGGCATAAGGCCCGGGGAGGGGGCAGTAGGAATCCGCAGTGGAAGCCCTGGCAAAGGCTGGCTCGGTGGCCTTCCCATGCTGGAGATCTGCATCCGCTGTGGTTATCCAGCTCTCTGAAGAAGCGATGTTAACGGCAGCCACGGACACAGACTTTGACGTTGGCCCATACATCATTCACAGACACCATGCATCCTGGAGTCGGTTCTCCAGGTTTTAAGCTTTGGCTCTGGAGTTGGCCTTATTGCCCTGTGCAGAGCCCTCCTGAGTGACCAAGGACAATGCCTTTGATGAAAAGCTGTCTTCAAGTGGTGGATCCCCCGATGGCATCTCAGGATGCTCTTCTAGCCAGCCCAGCTGCTCTGCTTACAGGGGAGGGTGCTGAGGCCCACCTAGACAGACAGACCGACCAGCCTTGTTTCTCAAGTGAGCTATCCATGGCCCTAGCATCAGGACTGTCATGGCACTTGCAACGCCACCCACCTTCCTGAGGAGTCACCTGTGAGGAGGAGTCTCACAGCTCAAAGCAAAGTTCACAGACCTCGGACCCAAAACGACACCTCTTCTCATTACCTCTAGAAATTTGCAGATACCTGGGCTTTCAGGCTGACCCTTCTTTATTCTTCCAAAGTCTTTATAACTAGTTTCCTAAAGCAAGCCAGAGTGAGGGGTGAAGGTGGGTTCTCAGAGATCCTTAATCTAGAAGCTGAAAATTGCAGTCCTAATTTCTCCCAGGAGCACGAGAGGAAATTCAAGAATATATTTTGAACAGACAAATGAATGGCCTTTGGGGAAACACCAGTGAACATGCACTTCTCCCTGGAAAGCATGTGTTGACTATTTTGGTTAATTCACCCACTTAAGGGATGCTTGTAGTCCACTTGCTTGGGAGCCAATGTAGGTTCTCAGCCACCACTTCCAGGGACTAGGATGACATCAGCCCCTGGGATGTGGGCCCAATCAGCAGACGCCAGCTCTCTGGATATGCTCTGACTCCGAGTTCTCCTAGTGACCCCCTATACCCTACCTCCTGGAACTTGGAACAATATTTTGTGGGCTCAAAGTGGACCATAAAAGAGATAGTGGAAACTCCCATAGCATAGTACAGTGTGATCCCCAAGAATGCCTGTGTAGGTCAGAGATGACAAATGGCAGAGCCCTGAAGGTGTGCAATCCATTTATTGATTTCAAGCTCTCCCTCCTCTTGTTCTGTGGGCCTCTAGGGAGAGAGAGTCACAGATTCTTAGGGCTGAAATTGTGCAGGAAGGACACGGGTTTCCTATTGGCCAGACATCTGAGGCGGCTTGGCCAAAATATGGAGACCATTACAGGGAAATCTGGTTCATGTTTCTGATGGAGACAAATAGCCTCTCTTGGGCTGATGACCTGTGGCTCTGGGTTGCTGGTATGCCCCATAACAGGAGGTGCCCCTTCTCTCCCTGACTGTCTGGTGTACCACAGCCAGGCTTGTAGAATAACAAAAACAAGGAGAATAAAAAATAGATACACTTAACAGGGACTGAGGATTTGCTGCATGCTAGAAACTTCTTTCTTTTCTTTTCTTTTTTTCTTTCTTTCTTTCTTTTTCTTCCTTTCTTCTCTCTCCTCCTTTCTTTCTCTTTTCTTTTCATTCTTTCTTCCTCTCTTCTGTTCTCTCTCTCTCTCCTCCCCCCCCCCCCCCCCCCCACTGGTTCAATACTTGAGGTAGACTGAGGTAGAACTCAGGACCTTCACACTGAGCTCTATCCCCAGCTCCTTTTCATTTTTTTATTTGCAGTCAGGGTCTGGCTAGGTCTTGAAGTTGTCAAAGCTGGACTCAAATTTGTGAAGCTCCTGCCTCAGCCTCCCAGAGTGCTGGGATTATGGGCATGCACCACCACATCTGGTTTGCTTAGAATAGTTTTTAACACATGTTTACTAACTTACTGAATCACTAAATGAGGCAAAATGGAATCTGTGTTTCTGTTTCTAGCTCTGTGGCCTGGCAGAGGTCACTCAACCTCTCTAAACCTGAATGTTTGCATCTGTAAAACAAGAATGATTTCACATCACCCCCTCCTCTTTGGCCAAAGCAAACAAATAAAATCACTCCCCAAGTGCATAACTTCTTGAGCCATTCATTCTTTCCAGGATCATTTCCACTAAGGTATACCAAATTAGTTCCAAGTACAAAGTGGAGAAAATGAAAATTTAATGTACTAACTTAAGGAGTAAAAGACTTATTCTGTAAAGGGCCAGACAGTCCAAATTTCAGGTTTCATAATCCTCAAGGTCTCTGATGTGGGTACTTAGTTTTACATATGGCAAACTGATGTGTAAATGTATGTGTGTGGCTCTGCCCCAAAAGCACGTTATTACAAAGACAGGCCAGGCTGGCAGGGCACTGGCAACAGACTCAAGGCCAGAATTTGCTTACCCTTTCCTTGATTCCCCAATGCATATTTCCCATCCTTCTCACGGCATAAAAATAAGGAATTATTTCAAAGCAGTTGTATGATATAGAAATCAGATATTGTCATCTCTCCTCCATAGGCTTTCCATTTTGGGGACGTCTAAACAAAACAAGGTGACATAACCAAGCTGTTTGAACTACGAATAACAGAAGATCTCTAACTCACGTAAGTGGATGAGCCTGGGGTTTTAATCTTAAACATAGGGAGTTCATGAATGCGAGTCTCTGGCATGGTTTACTGAATTATAATTGACAAAAGAAACAGTAAAAATAGATTAATGCTAACATGAGTGATCAATTTCCCCCTGAAGTACCACGCAGGATTACTTTGCACTGTTGCTTCGTCTCTACGGCTTCCTTCTGACAGGCTCAAACCCTCTACAGTAGGTGCTGGAATTCCGTGTACTGCACTGGGGTGACGGCACCATGTTTCAGAGTTATTCAGAACCTGATTGGCCGTGTTCCTGCAATACATTTTCCTAACCTCAAGATAAAGATCCATGCATCTCTTTACCCTTTAAACAAAAAAGCTATTGTAATAGCATGTAGCGTGGGGCATGGTCTGCATACCAAAACCTGTACATGCGCTGCTAAACTGTTTAAGTATGGAAGAAGTAGTGTCTAATAGCATCAGGAAATTGAAATTTAAAAATTTTTCTCACTCACTTATTTGATGAGAACTGGGTATGCTGACAGGTGAAGCAGAAAGCCATTTTTCAAGTTAAATGCCAAGTGGTTATATAGCATAATATTCAGTCAAAATTAACCACCTCACTGCTGTACTGACACCCAGCGTATTTAATGCCAACTGTTCCTGCAAAGAAAACGGCGGACCTTTGGGAATGCCTGCAGGAGGGGAAAGAAACTGTTACTAATACTTCAATTATTTAGTAGGTGCCCCAACTCTCTGAGTGGGAAAAACGGACTGGCACTCACACTGACTCTTACAGCCACTGCAGAGGAGCTGAAGTTGCAGTGAGCCCCCTGGGGCCCCATCAGAGCCAAACCCCCAATATGTCTGGACTTACATAGGTCTCATGCCGTCTCCCCACAGCCTAGGTGGACACCTGCTTGCAGGCTCAGGGGCCTGGGAGTAAAGAGACCGTTGTCCTAAGCTTGCTCCTTTAGCTTGTATCACAAAACTCCAAAGCCACCAGAGAGTGAATGATGTATGTGCCCCAGGGCAACATGTGGCGGGTCCCTGAGCAGTCAGAAAGAAGTCATCACTTGATAGGATTTGAGGTTGCAACTGCTGCCTTGGGAACCCCCATCTGGGAGCTAGACAGAAGGGCAAGCGCAGCTCCAAGCTGGAAACTCTCCCAGGTCTCTCTCTAGACTGATTGTGTTAGTGAGCGTGCCCCAGCGCTCTAGCTAATGGCCCAGCGATTGTGTTCTTCAGATTCTAGCTACAAACAACAGCAGACCACAGAATCTACTCTAGTTCTAAATCCTCAGTGACTGAGTGGTCAAAGGAGCATCTCTGTAAAGGTAGTGACCTTCTTCTCTAAAGCGCAATGTCCTGTGGTAGCTCTTGGGTGCCAGAGACCTGGTAGGAACCAAGGGACGGTCAGGGGAGGTCCAGGACCAACAAGTGTTTATTCACTCTTTCCTGCCAGATGGATGATCATGAAACTTTTCATGGGTTCAGCTTTTCATTTCCCCGTGGCTGTTTCATTGGCTTTTTAGAACTACTCTGAAAGACAAGAATGCTGAAGTTATCGGGGTCCCCCGGTACCAGAAGGAGAAGCAGGTCCACAGAGAGATAATAAGGGTTTCACCAAGTCATCATTTCTTGGTGTATGAGCCCAGTCTAGGATCCTGCGCCCTGGGCTCCTAAGTCATATGCCTCCTAAAGAGTACTCAAGGGGCCAGTGAGATAACTCAGCAGTCTAAAGCACTGCTTAGGCTAGCTTAGTCAACTTCAGGGTGCACGGTTTAATCCCTGGCACCAAATGCTGCACCAGCCCTGCCCCCAAGACAGGCTGAGCCAGCCATAAAAAAAAAAGAAAGAAAAAGAAAAAGAAAGAAAAGAAAAAGAAAACAAATCAACATTAAAAATAATCTTTAACAAAGAAAATAAACTATTCAAATTTTTCTGTTTATTTCTGAGAAATTAAATAATACAGAAAAGTTAAAATAAATTTTAAAAGATGGAGTTCGATCCCACCATCTACCAACTAGTTATAACCTAAAGATCAATTTTCTCCACTTCTTTCTGTGTGTGTGTGGGAGGGAGTTGGGTGTGTGTGAGAAAAAGAGGGAGGAAAAGAGACAGAGACAGGCAAATACAGAGAGAAAGAGACAGAGTATGGTGAGTTCTTATTTTACTGAATTTTAAATTAATATATAGGTCAATAAAGTCACTTGATAGTTTTTAAAATGATCATATATTATCAATCATTTAGCCAGTCTATTAGTTTTGGTGCTGGTTGTCTAGGTATTGTTATTATCATTATTATTATTATCATTATTATTATTATTATCATTATTATTATTTTCATTATTATTATTATTATCATTGCTGTCACTCCTGGTAGTCCTGAAGCTTTGGGCCCTCTCTGTGCATAATTTCTAATCAGCAATGCTGGCTGCAATCCTTGGGAGGCAGATTTCTACATGTGAAAAGAGATGGTCCTGTGCCCATTTCAGGACCCTGGGGTCTCTGTGAGCTAGATGGAGCCTGTGCCTTCAGCCCTCCCAAGCGGGTGTCACTGGCCTCATTCAGAATGGCTGCGGGCACCAGGGACCTCCAGGGCTGGCCCAGCGGGTCTCCATGTTAGTGCTACTGATGCAAGGGGCAAGATCCCTTCTTGTTGGGAGTTTCCTGACATTCCAGGGTGCTGAGCAGAGCATCAGGCTTCTACCTGCTAAATTCCAACCTCATTCCTCTCACTCATGACAACCAAAAATGGTTCTAAAGATCACCAGATGTCCCTAGGGGATAGTTTCTCTAAGGGAAGAGCCACTGAACTAGGTCGTGGTTTGTGTAACCATAAGTGAGAAACCCAGTGGTGAAACAAAAGTTTCATTTCCAGAAAAAGCCAATGGGTTTTCTCCAATCTCAGCCTCACACAATATATGTTGGGCTATATATACACATCAGAGAACCAGTAAAAATTGAGCTCCTCCTCTGTTTCCACAGCACTCAGTTTGTACCTCTGCACTACCCAGTGTTCATTTATGCCTGAAGTATGATCACAGTGTATTGTAAGCACTTAAGTGACGCATTGTTATGAGTCCCCCCCAAAGAACTCCTTTCTTCAAATCCACTTAATCCCATCATCCTCCCTTTTGAAGCCATTCTAGAAGTCATCCTTTGTGTCTTTACCAGGTATACAAAGTCCAGCGAATGCAGCAGCTGAGTGCCATATGAAGGAAGGGCAAGCTTGTCAAAGCATTGTAGCGTGTCCTCCCTTCTCTTATTCACTGGCTTGGTATCATGTGACTCCTGGCCCTTGTCCAAAGGCAAAATGATCACGATCCTTGACCGTGAGCCATGACACTGCAACTGTAGGCACTTGTACAGTTGTTATTTCATATCTTATTTTTCTTCTTCCATTAGACCCTGTGAATCTCTCAATACAATCTTCCTTACCCACTTCATTACCTTTGACATCAAGCACAGTGTTCAAAGACACTAGATTAGGGGCTGGGGAGATACCTCAGTTGAGTAAGCAATTGCCTGGTGAGCATAAGGGCCTGAGTTCAATCCCATAAGGGCTCTGCAAAAGAAAGAGACTAGATTGAATTAAACAAATGAATCTAAGCGAAGACTAAGGTGTCTCCTAGTCTTGCATGTAGACATAAGCACACAAGATATACCCATGTGAGGGCTGGCGAGATAGCTCAGTGGTCTAAGCACCTGCTTAGGCAAGCACAGGGACCAGGGTTCAATTCCCAGCATCACAGGCCCCACCCCAAGGCACATTGAGCCAGTCACTGAGACCAGGCATGGTGGTACACAGCTATAATTCCAGTGCAGGGGAGGCTGAGACAGGAGGATCACTATGAGTCCAAGCTGCATAGTGAGATCCTGTACCAAATACAACCACAAACAGTAGTCAGCCGCCAACTACACATTCATCTCTTATTTGTCTGGTTGAAAAGGCAAAATTTCTCTCGAATAATCACTAAAACTTTCCTAAATCTGAGTAAACTAACATTTGAGGATTCCTGAGCAATGCATTTTCCAGGGAGGTAGAGCACCTATTTTTAAATAAGGCCATCTGAGGTTGTCAAAAGAAAGGGGGAACTTTCTCTACTGTTGTAAGAGGAAATTTACTGCATCACGTGCACGTGTCCTTTAATGGAAAGTCTTGTTATTTTTGGAGGAAGAAATGGATATTCCACAGTAAATATAATAACAGCATAAACCTTTAATAAATTACTGTACCAGTTTATAAATATTTAAATAGTAAATCTAAAAGGTTTGAGGGCCTAGAGAATGCAGAGGGAAGATCTGACTTGTAGGGCACTAAAAATAGCTCCTGACACATGTGCTTTTACTCTTTTTTGCAGGCAAGGGCGTGCACATTGGGGTCTCTCCACAAAGATTCAGTTCAAGCAGAGCAGCCATTCTAGGATTATTGGTGCAGGAACTCTTGAAGGTGAGATTGATCAAAAGGTTGGACAAAAGGGATAGAATTCCCTGAACCTTCCACTTTTTGACCTTCTTTATGGCCACAGACACCTAAAAGATTCCACATGAATTCTGTCTATGCCGAGGCCATCTATGTAGGCCATTCAGAGCCAACCAATGTTCAGAACATGCCAGGAACAGTAAGCAAGTCATTTTTTGAGCCTACGGAGTACAGCTCTGGGGTTCGGTGCTTCAGGGAGATCACTCCACTGATACCTATAAGCATTTATGGTTCAAGAACTGTTACTATCCTTCTGATTGTATAGGACAAAACTGAGACCTAGGAGGCCTAGGAAACACTACTTAATTCCATCTGTTACTGATTAGTGTTGGGATCAGGGATCCAGGCAAGGTTTGGTGGTAAAAGTGCCGTCTTTAACAACTAACCACAAAAGATGGTCTCTCTTTGCACTTCTGGATGGTCATGTGTCAAGCTGCAATAACCACCTGGAAAATGTAAGGGGAGGCACTCTTGGGGGGGACAGATGCAGAGGACAGGGGAGAAAAGAAACGGGGACAACTTGGGGCATTGGTGACTACAGAACACCCTAGCTGGCCACTTTCCATGGCCGGAGGGAGACACCTCCCTCTGGATGGTATGTCCTCTGGTTATTTAGGACAGCAGGAAGCACATGCACAAAGAACCAGCGTGGTGTTCTATACGTGAATGGTGCTTCAGAAATGGTGGTCAATCAGAAAGCATGCCACACATGACCCAACTGCTCATCTTCCTTATGGTCTCTCCAAAACCCACTTTTAAACTTCTTTTTTAAATAAAAAGTCTCTCCTTTCCCACTCTGTTGCTCCCCCTCCCTCATTCTGTATCAGGTATGTACCTGGAATTTCATATGTGGACACCGTGCCTGGTGGAAGGTGCTGATTGGTAAAGCAAGCAGCGAAGCTATGCCCCTGAGCTACTGTGATTGGCTCACAAATAGCTTTGACTTTAATTTTGCTTCCAGTAAGATATCGAAGCAGTGTTTCAAGGCTCCTAGTAACAAGAAAATTTTTTTTTCATTTTTCTAGGAGAGACACTCTCCTTTATCCCCAAGTTTGAAGGTGAAAACACAGTACCCCAGAACCTTTTGGCTACAATCCTTCAATGAAGGAGGTAACCACATCTAAAGCTGAGACCATAAGAGGAAGAATAGAGATGAAGAAGGGCAAGCATCCCAGTAACCCTCTGGCCATGTTAACTCTTAGACAGACAGTCCGGTGCCATGAATGAGAAAGTTCCTGTTAGCGTCCTAGTTGGTCATTGGAGTTGGAGTTCCTACCACCTGCAAATAAAGCCATAAGAGCGGATTCCTGTGTGTACGCTAGCCTCCCAGCATTTTAACAGAACTTCTAAGAGAGTGTTCTGGGGTCTATGCTGGGAGAAACACTTCAGGTGTTTCTAGTCACCACCTGACGAGCAGGCCAGCTCCCACTGACACACGTGTTACGAGGGCCATTAGCAACCCCGGGCGCAGCTGGAGGAAAGGCGATTCTATTAAAGTTCTGAGTTGCAAATTTAGTGAAACAGGAGGAAAATCCTCCCAGAGGGTGTTGAAAGACATCTGTCCCAATTTGTAGGATCCCTGCTCACCCAGGAAGTTCCATACAGTGCCGAACAGCCTCTCCTTCCAGAGGAAGGATGCCAGTGGCTATACGGACTCTTAAGTCAACAGGTCAAAGGGCTGAAGACTGGAGAAGTTAACGCTAAAGAATATCATGAGGCCCTCTGATTCTGGGACCCCTCTAACCTGTGCATTGTACTTGGACAGGATGTCAACAAACTTGGCTTTGAAGTGTTGTATAACCGTTTGTCATAATGGCTGCTTACTCTTTGCCTTCCGTTTCATGAGAAGGAAAGAAAATGACCAACACTTCCTGTGGTCTACCGTGGGATGGAGGTACAGCCTCCCTCATATAAGCCTCTCACTCCTCTTTCCCTGCCCTGCTGTATAAAGCAGGAGAGACTCTGTTACCATTCATTATCACGGCGACTAGATTTTCCACAGGGTGATGCATAATCTCTGTTAGAACCTGAGGCATCAGTCGTGCCCGAGACTGGAACATGGACATGGGAAGTGCGATGCCCTCCAGGTGAACTCTTGCTGTTGTAACAAAATACCACAGACGGAGTGGCTTGCAACCACAGGAATTTACTGCTCACAGTTCTGGAGGCTGGGATGTTCAAGATCAGGCACACATGGATTTGTCGTCTGGTCTTTATATGGCAGAAAGGGCCAGGAAGCTCTGTGATCATCTCATGAGGGCATTAATCCCATTCCTAAGAAGCCACGCCGGTGCTCTGGTCACTTTCCAAAGGCCCCGCCTCCTCACACTGTTGTACTGGGGTAGGTTAGATCCCAGCGTGCATTCTGAGAGGACGTGATCATTCAGCCCATAGCAGCTGCCTTTCTGTCTCATGAAACTTTAAGTGAAAATTTAATTTTCAAAAGTTAATATTTAAATCTCAAAAAAAAAATATCCATTCCTAATTACCGCTAATGAGCAGTGGCCTCCGAGCAGTGGAGCACATGGGGGTGCACTTCACCAGTTCAAATATGGCCCCTTCTAAGACTCCTGATGGGTCCCTCCAGAGCTATCAGAGGCAAAATGACACAAAGGGGATCTCAGTTGTGCAACGGACCCATCAGACCAACTCCCTGGTTGGCTGTGGCGCAAGTTATGTTAAGAAAAGGCATTATATTACTCTGTCTTACCCCATATTTCCAATTGAGTTATCACACGGGGATTACAAAAAAAAATCATAGTGGCTGGCAGTAACTCAGTAAATAGAATCTCCACTTTAATTGCTCCAGTGTAACAGGTCGATCATTATCAAGAAAGGTTTTGATATATTTTTTAATTAAATGGTGACTCTGTTGATTGATTTCACTGATAATCAAGCAATCCCATTCTCATTCGCCACCCTCCGAAACAGTTTGCTTCGTGAATAGTTACTAGGTGGCAGAAATTCGGAGACCTCATCCTGGCTCTGCCACCAGCCGGCGGAGTGCAGCTCTAGGCGAGTGGCATCTGCTCTCCCCACACCTCCGTTTTTCACTCTGAAAGGAAAGAGAAGGAATATGGATTCTCCAAAGCCCCTTCCTGCTGTGGAATGCTGCTGTGCCAATGCACGCTCTTGTACTGGTGGACAGCATTTTTACACAAAGAGAAGTTTGCCCTTTGCTCATTCATACAGAAGTAGCGCTCTACATGGGGCAACAGAGTCCTGTAGAGGGGCCTGGAGCCTAGTCTCTGGGCCGGCGCTTGAGGGATGCTCCCTGAGCCTGTTTCCTAGTCTGCAAAATGGGACGGTGCTTTCTGACTTACTTGTAAAATCTACCTGTCCCATCGCATGGGTGTCAGTCGTCACTTCCACCCCAGAATCCCATCTATCCAGAGTCCCCCGGGCATTTCCTGGCATTATTCCTCTTGATCTTGCTCTTGGTAAGACAGGGCAGTCCAGGGGTTCAGCCTTCTCCTTTCTACAAACCCTGCTCCACCTCTTACTAATTAAGTCACTAGGACTAGTTGCCTGAACCCATGGGATCAGTGGGAAAGCTAAGGTGCCGAGGGGTCAGCAGGCACACCTCCCTGTAGATCACAGCGAGAACCCATGATCCTGACGCGTGGGAGAACCAAGAGCCCTACTGCACATGTGGCATGTGCATTTTAGCTGGGATACTCCTGCATTGTTATACTCCACAGTGATTTCAAACAAATAAAAGAGCTATTCACTTGAAGCAAGGAATTCAAGAACTAGTGACTGTGAAGAAATCTAGGTATTACTGTAACTGTTGATCCCTTCTCTTCTTTTCTCTTCTCTTCTCTTCCCTTCCATTCTTTGCCCCTCCCCTCTCCTCCCTTCCCTTCCCTTCCCCTCTCTTCCCTTCCATTCTCTTCTCTCTTCTCCTTCCCTTCCCTCCCACTCCTTGCGCCCCTCCATTCCCCTCCCATCCCCTCTCCTCTCCTCTCTTCTCCTCTCCTCTCTCTTCTCCTCTCTTCCCTCTCTTCTTCTCTCCCATTCTCCTCTCCTCTCTCTCTCCTTCCTCCCTCCCTTCCTCCTTTCCTTCCTTCCTTCCTTCTTTCCTTCCTTCCTTCCTTCCTTCCTTCCTTCCTTCCTTCTTTCCTTCTTTCTTTCCTTCCGTTTTAATTGTAGTACTGTAATTAAACATAGGGCCTTTGCACTGAACTACATCCCCAGGACTTTTTTAATTTCGTGATTTGAGATAAGCTCTGTCTAAGTTGCCCAGGCTGGGCTAGAACTTGCAATTCTCCTACCTCAGCCTCCCAGAGTGGAGATTGAAGGCCTGCAGCAGCACCCCAGCTGACCATTGCACCTGGGGCATCTCACTTGCCCAAGCCCGCAGGTCAAGTACATGGGCACAGCCCCTCCGCACAGTCTGTGGACAGCTCTCCAGATGGCCAGCCCATGCTAGCTACTTGCCCCATCTCAGTCCTCTCTGTCCCTCTCTGGTGTGAAAAAAAGTTATCTCTCTAATGACTTTTTTTTCAAGGATTCTATGATGATGAAGTGACTTTCCAAGTGACAACTATACACTGGTGTTTTTCCTCTGATGCTTCCTTGTCATCTATGGGGGTGACCAGAGGAAGGACAACTGATAACACTGACCTAAGGATTTTTTGTTTTGTTTCATTTTGGTTTTGATCTGTGACACAGGGTCTCACTATGCAGGTCAGGCTGGCCTTTAGCTCACTTTGTAGCCAAAGCTCCTCTCTCTTTTAATAATCTAAAGAGAATACAAAACAGTAAACAAAACACAACAAAAACATTAGAAATGATACTGAACTTCACCAAACAAATCAATAGGTCAGCCTCCAGAGTGCTGAAATTACAGGCCTGAGCTACTGTGCCTGGCCACCCACCTAAGTTTTTACTTCTCTGTCATGTTGGCCAAAGGGGTTAGCAGTTTTGCCAGATTCCTTTTCTGAGTGTTCCAGCTTACCTGAGATCACAGGTTAAGCCCCTTCCTAAGGCAAGGAGGGGTGCAGAGAGGTACAAAGCTAATGCTGTTCCCTCTGCTAGGCACAGCTCGGGAAGGCTCACCCAGTGGCATAGCATCTAGGCGACCAGTAGCCAGGTGGGGGCTGGGGTGCTCCTACTGTCCAGGCCTGTCCTTGCTTCTGCACAGGCTACTCTAGTTCCCATAATGCCCAGGGAGCCCTGTGGGAGACACAGGCTGTGCTTCCCTGTGCTCTTCCAAGAGCCCTTGTGGAGCGCAAGGTCTTGCTCATCCCAGGACTATCACATGGGACTGGGAGGAAAACCTAGCATCCTGCTGAGTAGGCCTCCACTCCAGCTGCTGTGCCCGAGACCCAAGGTTACAGCAAAAGAACCTCGCTCCATCTCCTTGGGCCTGCTGGTCCTGAGCAAGTTCTCTGAAGTCTTCCAGGTACTTGTGCCTGCCTCTCCCTCCCTCCCATTTCCTTGGCCCATTTACTATTAGTTCTCCCTTCTGCTCCACCCCTGCTCCCAAGAAATGTGAAGAGCACTTTGATCTATCCCTGGCTCATTGGAAAGAGGCTAAATTTAGGTGTAGCGGGGGAGGGGGTGAAGTGGAAGGGGAGGAGGGAAAAGAGGGGTTCTTAATGCACTGGTTGTAGGATACAGGTGGGTGTGGGAGGGTGGCAGAGTCATTTCCCAGCTGTTTTCCATTCACAGAGCCAGCCCTTGCTTTAACTCACCTATTTTGCTATTAGCTTTTTGGACACAGTGAGGGACTTTCTAGGATACTGAGGAGTAAAGCAATCATAGCGGTAGGGGGAAAGGGGCGCTTTCTCCAACTACAGAAAAATGACCACAGAAAGCAGGAGAGCAGCTGGGCATCCCCACAGGGCTCCTGGGAGCAAGCGTGCACTGGGGCAGCCCCTGCCCACAGGAGGCACGTCTGTTCTGTGCTGGCCTACCCTCCTCTTCTTCCTAGAAGTGAGCATGGTGGGAAGATTAAATGAAAAGGAAGGGAAAGGGGCAGATCCTTCTAGGTCAGGCACTATGGGCATCTCTACTACGCTGCTTTTCAAGGAATCTTTTCTTGGGGTGGTGATGATAGGAAGTTCAGGAGCAGGATTTCTGAGCCCTACCTACTAGATGCGAGGAGCAGCACCTTCCGTGGGGGCAACCAGAATGCCACAAGGGCCTCCATGTAGTGCCACATTTCCCCCAAGGGCGGACCACATGCCCCCATTAAGAACCATCACTAGAGATGCAGCCAGGTGAGTGAGCATGCAGTGCAGATGTGGGGATTTTCTTGTGTATTGATCCACCGGTTTATAATGTACAGAGCCCTGCGCTGCACCTCTGCTCACTTATCGCCCATTGCTATTTGTGTTGGGCTGCTTTAGGCCTCCCCTTTCCATTTAAATGCTACACTCTTAACCTGCAGTTCCTCAGAAAGTGACTGTATTTGGGTCTTTAGAGTGAAACTAAGGTGGGAGTAAAAGGAGATGACTGCAGTCTCAGCATTCTGGGAGGCTGAGGCAGGAAAACACAAACAGGGACTTCAAGAGATACTGCCTCACAATGAGAGCTAAAACACTTAAAGAGCTGAGGATGTAGTGTTATGCAAAGGCCTTGGCTCCTTCCCCACCAAAAAAAAGAGGCAATTAAGTTAAAAAAGAACGATAGAGTAGGCCCTAATGCAACAAAATCAAAGTCTTTGTAAGAGGAAATTAGGACCAGACAGGTAGAGTAGTGAAGACAGAGGGAGAAAGCCTCACAAGGACCCAACACTTGACACCTCGCCATCCGGCTTCTGGCCTCCAAGAAACTGCAGGAGTGGTTGAACCACGCAGCCGCAGGCACACAATGAGGCAGTGAGAGTGGACTGCACCACTGCCCAGGAACCCAGCAGGCACAAGTCCCATTTCAAAAGAGGAAGGCCCTGGGGATGGGAGCTGTTCCTGGCCAGAGCATGGAGCCAGACAGAAAACGGCCTGCTGAGCCCCTTTCAGACACAGCAGCAGGCTGGCTGTGTGTCAACAAGTCCTGCACGGGGACCAGGCAAAGAGGGATTTTTCTACTGAGGGGAATGGTTGTTTTCGTCCTTTATGATCGGTATAAAGGCAGTAGAACCTTATCTGAACCATTTTTTTCTTTACTACAATTGTCTCTTTCTTCATTTATTTTGTTGGTCACAAACCTGGATGCTAGTAACTACTCACCCTGACTTACTGATTATAGACAGAGTATACTGGATGAAATTAAAGCCCTCCCTTTTTTTTTTAGGGAAAAAAAGTCCAGTCATTTCTTTCCCAGGCTTTTATTTCAGGAAACAAACAGACAAACAACAAAAGCTTTTCTCCATTGTCTATGTATTCTTCAGGCCCTGTTTCCATTTTCAGAGCTGCTTATGAAAAGAATGCAGATTTGAACACTCTGATAAAGTAAAAATTTGTGCCTGGTGACTAGAACATCAGGCACGTTAACGTGGCTGATCCTTTCCGTGGCCGTCTGACCAGCTTCCACTGGCTGGTAGCCAGAGGGGGCTTTAAGATGGAACACAGGAAACAACACTGTGTGACCTCTGAGCATGCTCTGTGGAAAGGGAAATGACAGTGAACCCTCCAGGGTGGAGCCCCGTGGGAAATCCTGTTGTAAGGTGTCCCATACCGTGGGAAGAACAGGGCAGAGCTCTGTTGGGTTGCTTGTGTAGAGTCACGGCCCACAATAACCAATTCCCTTCCCAAACTGTCCCCAGAAGACTGAGTGAATTTGAGGAAAGTGTCCCAGATAGCTGCCTCCCTCACCCTCCTTTAACCCTGCTTTGTTCCTGTAATGAGAAACCGGTTACCATAGGTGACATTCACACTCAGGTACATACCTCTCCCCCTGAGGAAGTACTGAGCTCCTGCAAAGACCCACACAGTTGCCTGTGGGCCGCTTATCTCCCTTACCTCCCATAAGTCTTCATACAAGATGCCCACATCTGTAATCCCAGCATGCAGGAGGCAGAGTCAGGAGGATCCCAAGCTCCTCAAACACATTCTGGGTGACTTAGTGAGACTCTGTTCTAAAAAAATAAAAGTAAAAATGAAACGCAATAAGTAAGGATTTGGAATGTAGCTCAGTGTAAAGGCCTTGGACTTAACCACCAGTGCCAAGGGGTGGGGAGGGGAAAAATTCCAGAAACTCTGGCAGAACCAACGTTCACTAAAATCTCACCTAACTCAGGTATTTTTGGCAATGTGACTTTTTTTGTGTATGTAATATATTTCAGGTTTTGTTGCTTGGGCTTAAAAAACAACACTAACAGTAATAGGCACATGATCTTTAGGATTGATAGTATATAGGAAAAAACAGAAAGTACCATAGATTTGTGTAATTTTTTTTCCTGGAAAAGATGTATTGCACTGGTACTGGCAGTAAGATGAAGAAAAACCATGAAATTCTTCATGTTATTATATGAAAATTGTCAAGCTGCTAGGATATCCTTATTGCCCACAAGCTCGGCTCAAACACAACATATTTATACTCAGATTTTTCAGTTCCCTTGGACAGTAGCTTTAGCCTTGTGCCGTTGTAAAGTCCCACAAAAGAGTATTTACTTTATCTTGTCAGAAAGTGTAGTCATAAAAGAATCATAAATGCCCTGTGTTTATCAGCTTGTCTCTGCATACTGGTTGTCATTGGAGACACAGCCTTCTATTTTCTCTCTCTCTCTCTCTCTCTCTCTCTCTCTCTCTCTCTCTCTCTCTCTCTCTCCCTCTAAAGAAAATGAAATGTCTCATTGCTCTCTTGAACAAAAATATCAAGAATCCTAAGTTATCAGAGAAAGCCTGTCTTCCCATTAGTACTATGTTAGTGATAAACAATGTTTTATGCCCCATCATTAAGGTACAGGTAATGAGCAATTATGCAGATCATGAATTAATTATATTTAAAACAGAGGCCATGACAATCAATATTCGCCACATTTCAACTGCATTCTGGAATTAATAAATCTAATTAAAACTTTCAATTGGCAGTGATTTGTTTATACCACCTTTGCGAAGCATCACAATTAACAGCTGTCTATGAGCAACTACTTTCCATGTCACTACGCACACACCATGGATTTGGGGGTAGGAGGCTGTCACCTTCGCTTAAGGAGATGGCAAAGATTGACTTGGAGTGGTTCCTACTGCTCCCAAACGAACCAGCCTAGAGAAGCCTGGCTGTTGTAATTCTAAGCCTTAGAGCAAGGCTGTAGAGGACAGCCTTGGCTTGGCATGGTGACTGGCTAATGCACCCTCTACCCAGGATCTTAGTTTATTTCTGGAGGATCACCCATCTCCCACTCTCAGTCTGTTTACAGAGTGTAGCAGACACGCATCTTCCCATCTGAGTGGGCTCATGTCTCAGAACTGACCAATGGATCATCACATTGCATGGCATCCGAGCTTGAGCTACCACAGGAAAGCTGCTGTGACTTTGGAGACTAGATGTCCCTTATTTTCCCACATACTTGAAATCAACAGGGTGGACATTTGAGCTTCCAGCCTCCACCTTCTCACCACAGCCAACAGGGCCCACTGGGTGAGGGCTCAGTTCCCAACAAAATTACTTCTTTTCCTAAACTCAGCTAGGCCTGCCTCCCTCTCACCCTCGTATTTTCACTAAGGTAAGCCAATAAGAGTATTCCCTATCTTACTTAAGCTTCTCCATGAAGGGTCCCTTGACCAGTACCTGATCAAATTACTTCTTCCTTGGGTTCATTCATTATTTCAATAGTTATTTTTATTAAGTCACAATAAATAAAAATGCCAGAATAAGGGCGCTTGGGTAGGGCAATAGAGAAAACAAGTTTCAATTTAAAATGAAACATCATGGGTTAATTTCTTCTTATTATTAAGCATTCAACACTGTGTTTTCAGTTCATGGCAGGGGTAACCCTGGTAGTAGTGACATTGTGAAAATCTAGGCTATCAATGGTGGATTTTTCCATCCTATTCTTTACAACTTCCTGCTCACCAAGGACTTAAGTCAAGTGAAGACCCTGGGCTCCCTTGCAAAGTGTGGGCCCCTTTCCCACTTGGTGGGTGAGTAAGATATTGTCTGACAATACAAATGGTTACTTTCCATCAATGGCATAGGCATGTCCTAAGCAAACTGAACCCTTTTGTTAGGCTTAATATTTAGATTTTTTTTAAGGGAGTACAAATTAGAATTAAAACATAAAAAATTATAAGTGATACAGATTTTCACTTAACAAAGTAATATGAATTTCACAGTATTTGTTGTAATACATAATGTTGTCCTCCACCCAGTTATTCATATTACCAGATATGTGCATGTAAAATTGAAAGAAAGAAAACAAGAAATGTATAAGAAATTAAGATTATGAAATGGAGAAACAATTGAAAATAGGAGAAGTAACAAATTAAAGCATTAACTGCTTTTTTCCATAGACCAGTTATCCAAACTATACTGCTTATATCCACAGATAAATCTCTTTGCCCTACTCTCTCTCCTATCCTTCTCAACTCCGTAACTCTTTCCTTATTTCTTTTTCTTTTTTGTACTTTAGGGAAAGGTCTACAGAGTGTTCAGGGTCTCACTAATAGATGGGACTCATAGTGATCCACCTGTTTACAGCCTCAAAAGAACTGGGATTACAGGTGTGCGCCACCACACCCAGTCACAATTGCCATCTCTGCACCCCAGGGGCAAGGCCGGTGTAGCAGTCCCGGGGATCAAACTCCCCGCCCCTGCACCTGCTTGCAGGTACTTTAATCCACTGAGCTATTTGGCTGGCCCTTGACTCTCTCCTTTTGAGTAAGTTTATTCCCTTTTACAATGTCTACTATACCCTTAAGATTGCATTTACTGTTTCATTTTTAGTGGAGGGATTTTCTTTTCACAAAACTCTTTTTTATCCATTCTCCTGCTTGATTCTCTGGGTCTTCTCCATTGGCCTGTCATCAGCTCTCTGAACAGATATTTGCAAGAGTGCTGCTAGGTGGTAGGGCTGAGTCCTGGGTCAGACACAGGGTTATGTTGAGGCTCAAGGAATGCAGAACCCCTCTTCCACTATCTAGAAAACCGTGCTTTGAAAATCCAGGGCTTGGGCCGGGGAGATGGCTCAGTAGAATAAGCATTTGCCTGGCAAGCAAAAGGGCCTGAGTTCAATCCCCGGTTCTGCAAAAAAAAAAGAAAAAAAAGAAAAATCCAGGGCTGTTAGACTGTGAACTTCAGCTCTCAGCTCTACTGAGAAGAAAATTAAAGGGTGCAGCCTATTACAACCCACTGAATAAAGACAATTCTCTCTCCCTTCTGTGATATTGAAAAGCGCCTACACTCTAAAAAGATGATTTTACCTTGAGGCTGATTTTTAGGTGTTTTACTGGCACAAGCTACTTTCAAAACCCTCAGTCAAATGGTCCCTAGAAATGTGATCACATGACTGTACATTTTTCAAGATTGCAAAGCTTTTAATCCACAATTGATTGAGAATATTAGTAGGTGTTATTTTTGCTTTATTTTTTTGTTTGTACCAGGGATCAAACTCAGGACCTTGCTTTTACCAGGCAGTCTCTTACACTGCTGATCTATCTCTCCAGCTTCTGAGAATATTGTTTCTTTCCACTCTAACTTCTCCTCCCTGACCTGCCTTCTTGTGTAGGTTGGGGTTGGAGCAGTCATGTGAGTGCTGGGGTTCCAGGAGGCTGAGCGTGGATGCATTCTTTTTGGGTTTGGAGCCTCGCATTTCCGTATCGATAGTCACTTCCGTGGGTAGCTGTCTGTTCACCATCGTGGCAGCTTACAGCAATGATGGGAAGAATATTCCTCCTTCTGTCTCAATCTACTCCATGCATGCAGCAGAAATAGAAATCGATGTAGAACCAGAGTTTCTCCTTAGACCTGCATTTGTCTAATGGCCCCTACGCAGGATTGTGCAGCATCCACAAGTTAGAAAACTAGGAAGCCTGATGTTCATCTGGAACAATTCTTGCAGCCCTCAAATACACAAAATTCTTAAAGTAGAACAGATTATTACTGATGCCTTGTCAAAATGAAAGTCATCACCTGTATGGAGGATAGTTGTCGGAAAGCAGACAGTTCCAAACACACCATACCTCCTTTCTTCTTTTTTGATGAGGAGTAAGAAAACAGAATGTATGAGAATTCATATGTTCCTAAGACAGAAATCTGTAGCAGTATGTCACCCACCAAATTCATCTGAGTGTGAATTTGCATGTTTTATGCATGCTAGAGGAAAGATCTTTCTGTTCCCACTATAGAAAACGGTATTATAAAATTGTTGATCAAACAGAACGCAGACCCCCCTAAAAATGATAGGAAAAGGGTGCTGTAGAGATGTGTCCAAATGTTAATAAAAAATTGATCAATAAGATATGCTTTTCGTGATACTTGTCAGCTTTCTCAAATGCATATGTTTATTTCCTTTATTATTCTAAGTAAATATTTACTTCTAATCTTTGTTTTGTATAAATAAAATACTTTCAAATGGTCTCCAAAAATTCTATGAGCTTGTATTAAATCTGGCTGCATCTCCTGTTGGAGCTTCCCTCCCCTGCAGGTTAGCAGAAGCCTGCAGGTCTGAAACTATGTAGATATAAAAGACAAAAGGAAGACAATGGCCCTTGCATCTCATAAAATTTTAATATAATTGATAAAATAAGATTTATAACAAAAAAATCAGAGTAAGACTCAAGAAGTGACAGGTGAAGAGTGTAGCTAGATGCTGGTACCAGAGGACAGGAGATACAGTTGTGTGTCTGTCTATTTATATGTACATAAATAAAAGACCAAGTACTATAAGATTAGTATAGAAAATGACATTGTGGGAATAGATGGTTGTCAGTCCATCTAGGGATACTCTCTGCTTTTCTTTTTGTCTTTTCTGGAAACTCTTTCTCCTTTCATTCACTATAATTATAGGTTGAGATTCCAGATTTCTTAACCTGACTTTGTTAGAATTTCTGAGAACTGGTAACTTGGTCCAATCTGTGCCAAACCAATGAGATCCTTTCCTGGACATTTAGAATTAGGAGAAAGAGGTCTCCATCGCATTATGATTTGTCCTGTACAAAGCAATAGAACTTTAGGAGCCCTGGGAGGCCAGGTTCTAACATTTGGAATTCACAACAAAGAAAGTAAGCAAGCTGCTCAGAAGAGAGAAGGAAACAGATGAAGGATATGAAGAAATGCTCCCAAGAACAACTTGTCCCTGGTTTCCATTGTTTTTTTAAGCTACAATTCACATACCATAAGATGTACCCTTTGAAATTCAGTGGTTTTTAGTATATTCTCAGAGTTGTGCAACAACGACTACTAATTTTAGGATATTTCCACCAACCCAAAAAGAAAATTCAGACTCAAAAATCATTTCCCCATTCCCTTCTCTCCTCAGGCCCTGTTGGCTACTAGTTGATTGTTTCCATGAATTTGCCTACTCTGGACTTTTTATAGAGAGGGAATGAAGTAATACGGTCTTTTATGACTTCTTCCACTTACTTTACTGTTTTCTGGATTCATCCATAAGAAGCATCAGTCCATTATGTCTTGTTCATTCACTTCATTCTCGTCCCCTTTTCATTCCTGAAGGCCATAAGTCCTTTGCTCAAGATTTAAGTTCTGCTTTTTAGCCAAGGTTCATACCAATCAACTTCGGTAGATTGATTCTTCCATTAGTCCTAACAAATATGGAAGAGGTTGCCTGGTGAAGACTCCCAAAGCAGGGCCAAGAAAGAGAGCAAGGACTTGATTGCTGGAAAAGAATAAACAGAGGGTGGAGAGGAAAGCCACCTAAGATGGCAGAGACAGAGCTAGCAAAAGCATAGGACATGTCCTCAAACACTGGAGGAAAGTGGCTTGGCTAAAGTTTGAGATTAACAATCAACACAGAGAGATGGCATGGTGCCCAGATAACTGGATAGGCTGGGCTTCAAATATCCATTTCTGTCTGCTCAAAGATGGCATTTCTGTGACTCCTCAGCCTATTTGGCATTGGGAGTCATATATCCTCCCTCCTCTTCAGTGGCAGGCTGGACTATAAAACCTTGACCCAATTTAGCCAGTCATTATGGGATGTCCCAAGTGGTGGGCATCCCAGAAACAGTATCACCCCACTGCTGGTAGACATGCTCAGGCCACTGTCCTTTGAAATGGAGCCAAAAGGGGGCAGCCTGGTCTACCACCAAACACACTGAATACAGAAATCTCAGTGGAGGGACTGAGCCACTTTGCAAGCTCATAGCTGAGTGGCCAGGAGCGATTGATTAATCTCTCTGACCCTTTTCCTACTTCTTTGTTTTGGCAAATGAGATGTAGAGCTGTCTGTGAAAGGATGCTGTGGAATCTACCGTATTATTCCCACATAGTTTCATGCATCTATTGACCACAGATACTCACTGAGTGCTTGTGAGGAAGACACACAGTGGTGATTCACCAGGAGAAAAAAAAACAGTTGAACTCTGCATTTATTGACCAAATGGCACATTGTTTCTGCAGATTTTTCCATGCAATGGCTCTATTCTAAAGAAAAGCAATCATTTATAGAAAATGCACAAAAGCCTGTCCTTATCAAATTGATATAATTACACCAGCCAAGGGATCCCAGCAACACCCCTGCAGAGTCACCTGTGTTGATATGTCTTTCTTGGTTGATCAAGTTTGCTTGATGCTCCCTCTCTTGAGCTCAAGAAGGTATATTTTGAGGTAGGGAGGCCTGACTTTATATACCAAGCCTGGCCCTGTGATATTTTTTCTCTTATTTTATGTTAAAGTGAAAAAAAAAGCAGGTCAGAACAACACAAAGTAATTGAGTGGATTTGCACCATGACATGCAGGGTGGTCCACAGCGATACCTCCCAGTCACCCAAATCCTATTTTAGGTTTCCGACATCAGAATTTGTAGTATTTTACAATGCTCTGTTCCATGTCAGCCACTCACTGTACAGTTGAATATCAGTCCTATTTAAATCTGTAAGAAAATAGCTGCAGGTGACACAACCTTTCGTGTCGTACTACTGTGTACATACACAAATAATTGGGGCTCTTGACCCTGTCTGGGCCCATACAACTGTAAGTACAAACTTGACATTTTGATACTGCTGCTAGCCTTTCTCGTTGTTATTTTCTGTTTCAATAATCCATTGCAGGTAGAAAAATGAAAGAAGGAAGCATGAATGATTAATGCTGTCAAGCTAAAATAATGTATTTAGAAAAATCTATAAATCTGTTATTTGTGGCATTTTAAAACTGAACACGACACTCCTCGGTGCCATGCCGCCTGTTTCCCGGCAGATGAATGTGAGCGCTTTGCAGCCTGCGTGGCCAGAAGGCCTTAGGAATCTGCCGCGCTGGGCTGTGGTGGTCCTGGAGAGGGGTAGTGGGGAACGTGGTTACTTCCTGTGGTGGAGGTCAGGAGCAGAGACCCCCAAGAGTCTTCTGCAGCAAACAGCCTGTCGGTTTTGCATTTTACACCAGGGCAAAGCTGAGCTGCGCCTCCTCCCAAGGTTTCTGATGTGCCACTCCCAAGGTTCTTGCGCTGCACAGGGCCCAGGCAGCCAGCTGTCTCTCCGCTCTAAGCCAATCTCTATTGGATTTAGTTCAAGCTTCGGCTGAAAGTTGATCAAGTTAGGCTCCTAGAAGACTCCACACAACTCAGGCAGTCTGCTGAATGCTGATCCTAGCTTACAACTCTGCAGTCCCCGCAGGCCCTGGGTTGGACTTTCTTACCCTCCAAAGCAGGTAGCAGTCCCGGCCTCTTTCCTCAGAGCTCCCCAGGTCATGGTGGGTGGCAGCCATGCCGACCGTGCCGTAAGTTCACAGGCTCTGACCTCTCTACCCTGACCACAGGAGCGCCAGTGCCTTGCCCACTGACCTGCAGCATGCATGCCACCACAGCAGGTCGGTTCATTATCATTAAAAGCTCTCAAGGGTTCACCATCACTGGTATAGGCCCCACAGAAGACATACAAATGACCTGAAATCAAGTTGCCAATGATGTAGTGACAATACCAAATGACAGACACAACCTATTTATTTTATTTTTTTCCATAATTTTATTGACAAATAGCAATGAGACAGTTTCAAATCAAGTTGGTAGGACAGTTTCAATAATTAACACATTGCATACTGTCTTCCTAGGGGTTATATGCTGTACAAGATGCAGACATGATATCCTATTTACAAACACCATTAGAACAAATACCTCTATTCATTAAGAGAATGTAACTATATGTCTATCCTAACCATTTTGAATACACAGATACAAAATGAAAATTCATTTATAGATCCCCTTTTTTGTTTAGTTCCCTCATTTGAATATTATAGGTGTGTAAACTCAGCAAAATATTCTAAAAGAGTCCAGTAGCCCATAATAGTACTAGGTCTTCCGCTTGACTGGCAGTATCAGAAATTGTTGACCTGAGTCCCCTACAGCTCAACATAACACCATGGCTTTACTTCTTATATTTTGTTTTCATACTTTTCTTCTGGATGGTTAAGACCAAGGTAAAGCAGGACCTATGCAACAAGAGTTGTAGCTTTTGGGTCTGATAAGGTCAGTGAAATCCCTTCAGGATTTATCCTGAGATCCTGTACCTCAGATTATAGAACCTTTGTCAGTGTCAGCCATGTGGATGAGTCATGGCCATTGCTTGGCCAATGTGCTCTCTGTGAAAGCTTGAGAGAATGTTTTCTCTCCAT
>NW_004524659.1:3638935-3644397 GCF_000260255.1 Octodon degus | reverse complement strand
CTGAGTCCCCTACAGCTCAACATAACACCATGGCTTTACTTCTTATATTTTGTTTTCATACTTTTCTTCTGGATGGTTAAGACCAAGGTAAAGCAGGACCTATGCAACAAGAGTTGTAGCTTTTGGGTCTGATAAGGTCAGTGAAATCCCCTCAGGATTTATCCTGAGATCCCAGTACCTCAGATTGTAGATCCTTTGTCAGTGTCAGCCATGTGGATGAGTTACCACAACCTCTTTCTTATATTGGAGAGCAGGACAATCTATTGCAGATCGAAAAATTAACAATTTACATCAAAGATGCGATCACCCCACGTGTTTCAGACTCTGGTCAGAGTGGTCACATGTGCCATATTCAATGGCATAAGAAGCAGTGTAGTCAGACATCCAGGAAGGTTGCTACTATGGAAATATGTGTGGTGAAGGAATAATAAAGGAGAATGAGTTTCCTGGGGCAAATGGGGCAGGTGAAGAGCAGTGTGCCCCCCCCCCAGGAACAGAGATGCCCCAGCAGAGCTGGCATCCTCAGGGAACATGGACTGCACTGAGAGAAGCCACTCTGTGACCTGCTAGCTGGCGACTCAAGCCTGCCATTGCTGCAGGTTTGGAATGCATGGAGGCAGCTGGCTTCCCTGTCCCTGTTGGCCAGTACTATCGTGCCCATTTCTATCCAACAGTTGAAAGATGTATCTTAAAACAACCTAATAAGGGGGACTTGAGGCCACCCAGGAGTGATGGAAGGGTTATAGATGTTTCAGACGGTGAAAGCCATCATGTAGCATCCACCTTTTAAAGGGCACTGGCCACACTGGCTGAAGCAGGAGGACAGGGGCTCATGGCCTGTAGGCAGGCAGGTGATGGAGAGAGGTGCGTGCTGAGAACAGGGAGCGGGGGACATGTCTGGCCCCTTTGTGCTGATCATGCCTCTGCTACTAAGGATTCCTTGAGAACACGGTCTCGGTGCTAGGCACTGGGGCAGGGAACAAATATGGGCTCAGCAATGCAAAGTTGCCAGCTGGCACCTGTAGATCAGATCCGTCCTTGCTGGGGGCGAAGTCTGGCCTCTTCCTGCCCAAAATCTACTCTGGCCAAGTTAATAGCAACATCAGGCCTCTCTCTGGGTCTGTTGTATATATGTATCTGGCCAGCCAAGGAGAAATGGATTTTAATCCAGTTTGTGTTTCTGCATTAGTGGAGCCCACAGATACCCGATCTGTTTGAAGATGTTCATTTCACTCAGGTGCTGGGCCTCCGTAATTTAACATTAACTCAACTCTCTCAGCATAAAAAGTAATGGCTCTGTCAGAGTTCAAGTGCGAATACCTAATTTAGGGTTTTACATGCTAATTCTGAATAAATGGAGGTGTCCTGAGAAGGAAGGTTCTGCTTTTTAAGTGCACAAAGGAAGGCCATGAATTAGTGGAGACCATTAAAGTTACATCTTCAGCGTCTGGGCTTTTGGAGTGCTGTCCACACCCAGGTCTGAAAGCCCAGACCCCAGCAAGAGTCTCCAGAGTCTTTCTTCAAAGGTCAGAGGTTTTCTTACTGCAATGCTCCACCTCTGGGGCTCACAGCACCTTGCTTGATATGGGCCAGAAGTCTGGGGTCCTGCCCAGGTAGGGAAAGTTCTTATGGCTGTGATTAATGGAGACACACACACACACACACACACACACACACACACACACACACACCTCAGGCTGAAGATACAGAAGAATCCAGCTCCTCCTTCCCTGCTGGGCTTTCCCCTTGCTTGTCTATTTCTCTGAGAGAATCCAGGGGTAGGCACGGGACCCAGGGACAGTCACTAACCCTGACATGTGACTTCTCTGGCTATCCCAAGTGCTCCCACATGTGAGAGGCTCCCTCGGTGGTCCCTACTCAAGGCCCATCCCTGGCGTAGTGCTTCCTGAAGAAGCTTGGTGATAGCCCAGCTCCTCACATTACCTGTGCTATTTCACCGGGGCTCTTTAGGACCGAGAGAGCTAAGAATGAAGGCTTCGTCCATGCTCATCTTCTCTGTGGGAATCCATGGGCATACAGTCTTGCCCTGAAGGCTGCCTCATCTGAGCTCTAACTCCCAGAACATATTTTGTTTTGTTTTTCCTCTGAGTGAAGTCTCAGAATGCCAGACCAAGACTGGGCAGTGAGAGCGTCTGCCCGAGCCTGACTGTGGGTTGGCCCCAGTGTCTCAGCCAGTCATAGCCCCTGTATTGCTTGCTTCTAGGCTCCAACAAGCAGGAGCCTGGGCCAGGGCCACTATTCATTCCTTTGCCATGTCTTTCTCTGATAAGTCATATCAGAGGCTCCTACACACTCCGGGGGTTACTGAGTTCCTGCAGCAGAAAAGAAGCTTCCTTGCATTTTGCAGAGCAGGCTGCGGCTGGTCTCTCATCTCCAGGAAAGCCAGAATACCCAGAGATCATAACAGTGCCTGGGAAGAGACCTCTGTGTGCTAAGGCCTCTGTGCATGCTGGGTCGTCATCCAGAAGTTTCTGAGGCCATGTCAGATGCGGAGACTCGGCAGTCCTCCAGAGCATGCGTCCTGAAGAAATCTCAGGCCAGCTTGAAGATGCTGGTGGCCCTTCTGTGTCCCTGCTCTGGGTGGGAGGGACTGCAGGAAGCAAAGACCTGTGGCTTTATCCCCCTCCTTGCCTGACTTCTGGGGGTAGGGCCCAGAGCAGAAAGGAGTCTAATGTCTCCAGATCCTGCCATTTCTCTGTGTTAACTTTCAAACAAAAATAACAGAGTCGGTGTTCAGAACCCTGTGCACTCTCTACTAGACTCAGGGATGCAGGCTGTGTTTAGATGTGAGCAGGCCAGCTTGGGTGGCACTTCTTTCCCCTAAAGTACAGAGTCATAAAGAAGAATGACAACAAACAGAACTACCTGTTCACGTCTGCCTCCCCTTTCCTTGTCATTTCCTCAGGTCTGGCATTTGTCATGGCCGTTCTTGGAGGAGGTTTTTGGGAGAACGCATCTGCATTTTTCTTGGCTCAGCGAGCTCCCCATGGCCTGGGACTGTGCCCTGTTCACCCCCGTAGCTCCAAGGGTCAAGCAGAATGTCAGTCGCCCAGTGGCTGCACAGTGCCATTCAGAAATTGACTGGCTGGTGACATCAGTGCAATCATCTCCTGGTTCCTGGGATGAGATACGTCAGGTTTGTGTTAACCTCAAAGAGAAGAGAAAGAAAAAAAAAAAACAAAAAAAAAAAAAACAATGAGAAACTGCTTTCTTACTGATTGCTGAAGTTTTCTTTGTCCAAAAAGGAGAAAATTTGCATATGCTTCTGAAGAAGCCTGTGCCTTCATTCAGTTGAAGCTATCTGAATGGTTCCTTGAGGCAGGACTGCAAAGCACTGACTGCCCCAGTGTGCTGTGGAAAAGCCAAAGTGCCCATTGCCAGGTATTCAGGAGCTCAGAGCTGTTTTATCAGAAGTAACCTGGTGGTTCTTGGGTTGTCTTGTAGCCCTGGTGAGAGTGTAGCTTTTATATTCTTGAACTCAGACAGGAAAGAATCTGCGAAGGACTAGATATTTAGAAGAATCAGTCATGGATGGACATAGTTGAATATCTTCCATGGCCAAAGAAGCTGTCCTCTAATGTGACCAAGAGGGGTGACAAGGAGCTTACTGCTCATTACTGATGTCCTCGCATGGAAAATGTCAGTCAAAGAAAGCACAAAATGACTGTTCTCTATGGCCATCGCCACAGGAGGTTCTAGTTTTCCCTAGAAAAAGTGGACTCCTAAATGGGCAACCACTATAGCCTAAGAAGCAGAAACTCACAGAACTGACTTGGCCTCAAGATGGTCTTCTGCTCCACTTTTTGAGGACTGCTATAGTAACTTCCTTCTCTCTGCAGGCCTCCTCTGGACTCTAAGGAAGTAGAATCACAAGTATGGATGTATTATTTCCAGAGATAAGCCAGTCCTTGGTGTGCTGAGAAGCAGTTGGTAGGCTCACCAGCCTTTGGGACACCTTGCAAGACCAGGGCTGGACCTGTGGCCTAGAGGATTAGCCACCGCTACTGGCCATTGTAGAGCTTGGTCTCCTGGGGCAAGCCTCAAGTCTTCAGTAAAATTTTGCCAAATGTTATAGCCTGGTCTCAGTGCTATTGCAGGTTGGTGAAAGAATCACCCATCTCTCTCCTGCCTGGGGACCAGCACAGGACTAGCTTTACACGGTGAATGGTCTCTCAGCTTCCAGGGCGGTTGGCGTGCAGCGTGAACAACATCTAGATGGATCCAAGCAACAATAGCAGAGAGGATTGGCAGGTGCAGAGCCCATGAGAAATGTCAGCATCCTGGGAACTTTCCATGCTAGCCTGGGGACCGGAGTCCCAGCATATACCAATGTAGACACCCAAAGAGGAAGAATTAAAATCTGAACAGATATATGACACCCATAAAACTTCCAGGCTGACCATCAGAGAGCATAATGCTTGTCTAAAGAATAACTCCAATGCCTAATTCCTTAAGGCCAGAACCATCATTCAACATGGTTTTACATTTGGAAGATTTAGGGTACTTGGGCTTATGAGAAAGTAAGGACCCCCAAGCGCACACCGTCTCATGTGCCTACTTGAAAGATTGATGGTACCCTGCGTTCTGCTGGCCATCAACACCCAGCCGCACACCCAGGCCTCACACTTGCACACTCACATAGCACTCCTCATTACACACACAACCCTAGCCCAAGGCTTGCCATGCCTCCAAGTCTTCATGCACACTAACCTACCAGCTCTCTCTTCCCGAAGGGAGTCAGGGTCTCCTGTGTGGCTGGACTCGAAGCATTCCTCAGCTTTGTGCACAAGAGTGAAGTCATGAACGGTACTTTTTGGGTTCAATGCAGCAAGTTCTAAATGATATATGCAGTAAAAAATCTCTGCCCTGCGCACGGAGAATACAAACCATTATGTGCTGAGAGAGCTAACACTCGGCCACTTATTTGTCGTTTGTTGACTGCTGTCAAATATAATAAAATGAAATAAATCTCCGGGAACAGAAAAATTAAGGCACCTAAATGTGCTATTGTTTTTGATTTTGTCCTGGACTCATAAAATGGTACTTTTCTTGCCTTCCCAAGTGGTCAGATAAATAAATTAACTATAAAGTCAGAAAGAAAAATATATCCATGGAAAAGTGCTCAGCAGGGGCTCAGCCTTGTTCTCACTCTGTGTCCACCTTCCTTCCCTCCCCAGCTGCCTCCTGGCCCCCTCTGCAGGTCTCTGGGATGAGGTCCCAGGAAGGGGGTGAAGGTGTGCCCCCTGGCTCCTGGGCATCTCTCTGGCCCCAGGACATCTCTCTGGCCCCAGGACATCTCTCTGTCTCCTGGGCATCTCTCTGGCTCCTGGGCAGCTCTCTGTCTCCTGGGAATCTCTATGGCTCCTGGGAATCTCTCTGTCTCCTGGGCATCTCTCTGGCTCCAGGGCATCTCTCTGGCTCCTGGGCATCTCTCTGGCTCC
>NW_004524659.1:3627427-3637391 GCF_000260255.1 Octodon degus | reverse complement strand
GGCATCTCTCTGGCTCCAGGGCATCTCTCTGCCTCCTGGGCACCTCTCTGGCTCCTGGCTCCTGAGTATCTCTCTGGCTCCTGGGTCCTCTCTCCCCAGTCTCAGCTTCATTCACCATAAGCCACCACATCATTGCTCAGCCCAAGTCTTCCTGGGGATCCCATTCTATCTTCTCCTGTGTGCCCACTTCTTGACTTTGCCTTCCCTTTGAACCACCAGCAAGGGATCATCTTGGAGAACTGTCCTAGGAAGCTGGAGCCCTGCCTGCTGTGTCCCTTTGGGGTGTGAAATGCTGAGGAATGTTCCCACCTCCCTCAAAGGGTGAAGGGGGTGACATCCTTAACCCAGGTCCAACAGACGCCAGAGCAATAGCTCTTTAGCCTGGGCTGGAAGATTCTGAGCTATAACTAACATGGCGCCACCCCTCTGGGGAATCAGCTACCCTTTGGGAAACTATTGTTTCCCTTCCTGTCCATCCCCGTTCTTCTCCTGCGCCCCTAGCATAGGGAAGGAAAGTGCTTCCTTAAATCTCTGCACACATCCTGGACTCGGATATGCTTTTGGGGAACATTTCTGGTCAACTTCCACAGGGGCACCTAATGGAGGGGTGGGGCATTCTTGTCCTGCCCTATGTTAAGGAGAGAAGGCTTGCTGAAGCCCGCCTTAAAGAAAGAAAGAAAGAAAGAAAGAAAGAAAGAAAGAAAGAAAGAAAGAAAGAAAGAAAATTGAAAAGGAAAGGGGATGTAGCTCAGTGCAAAGCCCCGGGTTCAATTCCCTTACTACCAGAACAAAACAAAGCTTACTCTCCAATTGCCCGTGGATTAGGGTGTAGCAGAAAATGCCTTCCTCACCCCACGAGCCAGTGCACTTCAGTTGCTCGGGAGATAGTTCCTGTTCCACTTCTGGTCTCTTCTGTCTCCTAGAAATGCTGGTCACTCTGATGCACAGCTGTCACTATGATGCATGTTGTAAGAACCAATAAAAGACAGCAAGTACTCTGTACTTCCTGATTGATTATGCCATATAAGTCCCAGATCCTCAGAGATCAGGGCCTGATACTTTGGGAGGGATCCCAATCAATGCCCATCAACATAAAATAAATCTGCCTCCGAATCCTGGGTGTTGTTTCATTGTTTCTGCTTTCCGTAGCATCTGGTGCATGGGCTGGAACGACCGACCATGCTGACCCCTTTGGTCAGTGGTCACCACCCTCACAGATGGAGCAAGAGCCTCTTGGGGTTCCAATGGGAAGGTATGCCCTCAAGATTTCTCAAGTCCTAGGGCCAGCCAGATAGCTTAGCAGATTAAAATGCCTGCCTAGGCAGATATAGGGACCAGGGTTCAATCTCCAGGGTGCCATGGCGGCCCCATCCCCAGAGCTCCCTGAGATTGCCATTGAGACTGGGTGTGGTGGCACGTGCCTATAATCTCAGAGCTTGGGAGGCTGAAAGCCGGAGGATCACTATGAGTCTGATCTTTGTAGTGAGACCCTGCACACCCTGCACTAAACACATTTAAAAAAAAAAAAAAAAAAAAGATTTCTCAAGTCCTCTCAGAGGTCGGAGGGAGGATTCCCAACTCCCCACTTGGGCAGCTCACACTGGACTACAAACAGAGGAGGAAGTCTGTCTGTCTGCCTGACTGATTGTAGTAAGATCCTTGGGAATGCCTCTCCTAGTCTGTCAGTACTGCTCAGCTCAAGCAAAAGGGGAGTTTGACCAACTCCCATTCATCAGAACCAATCTCAAGGGAAGGAGGTCAGAAGGTTTAACCTCTGAGTGCCTGCTAAGTGAATGTGGGAGTGAGTAGAAAGAACAGCATAAACAACAGGCTGCTCCACCTCTTCACCAAGACTAGGAAGCCTGGCTGCAGTGGTTGAGCCCTCACCTGCTGTTCTGCGGCAATTGACATGTGGCATAAGGGAACTTAGTCACACCTATGTACCCACGAGAGGTGTGACCAGGCAGGCATTTGAGTGGTCTCTCTCTGAGGGGCGCCCACCCTTGGTCTGTTGCACCACCATTCAAGGGTACAGAACACACACACAGGAAGTCAGAAAGGGGAACTACTGAGTCAAACCTCCAGGCCTTGATTGCAGAAAAAGAGGCTTTCACAGAGTTAAAAATAAAACCAAAACAATCCCTGTATCTCAAAGAAAGGGGGAAAAAAAGTTCTTTCTTTCTGAGAACTCTCCCTTGGAACTCTCATTGGCCACAGAAGTTGCTGCCCACACCTATCGTTCCACCCCAGCTCCCAACACATCTACTTCCAGCCAACTAAACTGGTTCCAGTCAGCCATCACCTGAGTTCAGCCACCTTCGGCTTCACAGGTATGCCTAACCTGGTCAGATGGTGTCATATAATGCCTACCCAAGATGTCTGTCAGAAAGTCCTTCTGAGTTCCACATTAGACTCAGGAAAAATGGCCTTTCCCAAGGATTGTCCTGCCTAGAATCCTAGAATCAATCAAGTGCTTCTCCAAGACAACAAAAAGGGGAGGGAGCCAAAAATTTATCAGCCAGTGTTACCAGAAACCTGATAAAAGAAAGACTCCTGATATCCAGAAGAAAATCCAGTCTGATGGAAAACCATAGCCTCCAGCTCTGAGTTGTAAGGGTCATGAACACAGAAATAAACATCCCTTCTGTCTGTGAGTTATGAACAACCTGACCATCCAGGCCCACCTCAACCTGAGCCTCTCCTCACCCGGTCAAGCCTGGGTGGATAGGAGAGACCGAACTCTACCGAACTTGGCCCCAACACTCTGCAGTCATTGTAGAAGCTGGGGACACACCTACAACTTTCTGATAGACAATGGGGCAAAACTCTGCCTTCAAAAGTTTCCTCTGTGAAAAGGTTCCTGTCACCAAGCCAGTCAGCCTCCCTCTTGTTTAACCCTGTGCTTTCCCTTAGAGAAAAATGATGCTTGTGTCAGCCTGAGACAGATAACTATGATAACTATAATTATGAGACCTCTCCTCCCAGGGGTACGAACCAAGGGGCCTCCAAGCCTGAGCACCAATCACACTCCAGCTATCGCCTTGAGCTGTGCAGTTCCTGATTCATGCATCCTTTTTAGACTGCTATCTCCAGATGGCACCTGGTTTACATGCCCAGGTTTAAAATCTGCCTTCCCTCTGCGAGTGAGATGCTCCCGTAAGCTCCTTCATCTGTGAAGATTCTGAGACAAAAGACCAGCTCACTTGGATGCAGTTGCTACGAGAGGTTAGGAATTCCCCCACGAGTGCCAAAGAGGCTCTAACAACAGAGTTGGCCAAGCTACCAGCACCTTTTGTCTGAAATGGCCTGTCTCCCCCTCTTGTTCTCATCACTGCCCCTGAGCAAACAGTATAGACCATCAAACTGCTAAAATATACCTCTCCTGCCTGTAAAGCCAGTTCAGTATCTCCGAGCTGCCAGTGATGCCACAGTTGCCCTCCACATACATCAACTCAGCCTTCTGCTACCACAGCTTACTGGTACACCTGCTTGGACCCAAAGAACTGCTTCTTCTGCCTTTGATTGGCTCCTATCAGCGGCCTTCCAGAAAGGCACAAAAGCTCTGCTACAATATCTGGCAGAAGCTGGCTACGAGGCAAAAACTCTGAAATATCTCAGAACCACTGGCTTCTATAGGATCTGGAGTTCGTCAGAACAATGACACTTCCTCAGACTGTCAGCCCTTAGGAGCACCTGGTGACCTAGATCTGCAAACACCTGGATTCAGTCACTAAGGGCTGCTTCCAGGCTTCTGTCTCCATGCTGGAATAACCACTGTCCTGATCAAGAAGCTTCAAGTTCACCTTAAGCCGAGACCTAACTGTCCAGGTGCCACATGCTGCAGGGCTGACAAGGCACTAACAGGAAACCCCCCTGACAGATGCTGAGTACACCCTGTTTACTGATGATGTGAGTATCTCTGTTAGGAATGGAGTCCAGCAGGTTAGATATGCTGCGGTCACCTTGAATAAAGCTATTTTGGCCAAAGCTCTCCTGCTACTGCTTTCTGTTGCTGCTTGGAAACTTGCTCCCTAAGCCCAATCCAAAGGCCTTAGTCCACTCTGGGAATCCTAAGATTCCGCTAGCCACCAGCTCTGCCTTCACAATTTGTTCTACAAGCTCCAGCCACAGCACTGGCACCTGTACCCTGCACGCAGCTCAGGCTTCAGCTTCGGCATCACTGGCCCTGACCTCATGCACTAGAGTATACTCTACACAAAAACAAAGCCAAGGCATTCTCTACCTGATCTGAGAGGGCAATGAAAGTTTGTAGTGTCCTGCTGTGAACAATCATCCCTAGATATGACCTACCCTTAATCACTGGCAGCAACAACAGGCCTGTATTTGTAACAGAGATAGCTAAATAAAAACTACATGCAGCATACAGACCACAGCTTTAAAATGTCAAGGAAATTAAACATAACTGTACAGAAACATCTTGTAAGTAGCTCCCTAAAAGTTTGGTTAAAAGACTGGTGATAGCTATAGACACTCCTGTCTGTATACATATACAACCTAGATGCATAGTTTCAGAAATGGAGCCTTAGATGCACTGGGAAATATAACTGGATCAGATTGATCAGTGTAAAGAGATGGCACACTCAAACCTCTGTTATGATCACTCTGGATGCTGACCAGTCCATTCATGGCTGTACCTGGAGGATATTTCACAGTATTGCTCCCTACATGTTCCCCTTGATTTTTGTGCTACTTACCACAGTCCTTGTTTCTCTTCCCTCCTGCTAGCTGTTGTCGTTGCCTTAAACTCTATAGACAGCTACCCCAAGAAAATAGAACAGCCAATCAAACACTCAACTGAGATTTGATGAGTGTCAAAGACACATCAGACATTCTCCTAGATCAGATTAACTCCCTCACTACCTTGCCAGATTGATGTTACAGAACAGACAGACCTAATTTATGTCTCTTCCTAAAAGCAATTTAGGGACTTCGTAATAAGATAATCTTGGATACCTTGGCTAGGATCACTGACAGTTCTACTGCTTCTGCTTGGGCCTTGTCTCAAACGATCACATATAATATATTCAGCAGTAGTTTTCCAGAGAAACTAAAAGGAGAGAAATGTAGAAGAAATCCTCCTCATTGGTATACTTCAGTTTGTTAGTTGCCCAGGTGTAGTGGTTCTTTGACTGTTTCAGCTTGAGAAGTTTAGAAGCTTAACTAAATCGGCTGAGCAATTCCACACCCTAAGGTGTAGAGGAGCCATGCTACAGTGGCTCATCGTTTAAAGGACATCAAAGGGAAATGAGGAAGGATGGAGGGCTCCATTTTCTTTGGAGGAGCTCTGGTCTTCACCGTGAGCTTGGACATCGCCTCCTGGTTGCTAGTGCAGACTCTTCCACTTCCGCCTTGAACCCTTCAGCCTTCTGGTATAGACTCACCAGCCTTCCATCACAGACTGTCAGTCTCCTGATACAGACTTGCATGGAGCACGTCAGTGAGCTTCAGACCTTGGTCTGAATCCTTCAGTCTCCAGTGTGCAGACACCCTGTGCATGCTTCCTCATTCAGCTCTGTGGCTGACTGTCCTAAGCCCATCTTGCAATTTCTTATACACTTGTACATCTTGAGTTATATCTGTTCTTCTAGTAAAACCCTAACTGGTATACCAGGGAGTAGTTCCGGCCACAGTTCCTATTACTTTTGTTTCACAGAAATGGCTCATCACTCTGACGCATATCGTAAGAACCAATCAAATACAGCCAAGTTCTCTGTCTTTGTTCTTCCTGCTTGCTTAGCCCATATAAGCCCTAGACCACCAGAGATCAGGGCCTGATTTTTTGGGAGTCACCCCATTCAGTGTCTGTCAATGTAAAATAAATCTGCCTCCAAATCTGGGGTGGTGTTTCAGTGTTTTTGTTTGCTGTAGCAAAACAGTACACACATGCACACACAGGTGTGCAGGCGTGCGCATGTGCAGCCCCCCCCCCCAGTTGGCCAACTTTAGAGTGGATTAATAACTCATACAACCTTGATTGGTGCAGAAAGACCCTTCATCCATCTTTCTACTATCTCTTTGTGCCTCTCTGTGGTCATCATGCCAGTTATAGGGAAAAGGGCAGTTATGGGAGCCATGCCTCTAATGCAGAGCTAATTGGCTAGCAGAGGGTAAAGCTTTTTGCTCCCTTTTTAAGCCTCACCATAAATTTCCAGCCTCGTTGGGCCATAGGTGTCTCCATGAGGCCTAGTGCTGATATGGAAGAGGTTTTTCTGATAGGTTTCTAAGTGATTTTTCTCCCTGATAAAAAACACTGGTCAATAGGGAAGTATGCCATCTGGAAACCATCCTCCCTCCTGCCTTGAACACAGATTTGACGCCTGGAGTTTCAATGGCCATCTTGCCACCATGAGGCAAAAAATGTATACAGAGGAAAGCTTAGCAAGCTACAGGTAAAAGCACAGGTAAGTAGAAACATTCAGAAACCTTGATTACATTGTAGAGCTGACTCCCAGCCTGGAGATGTCTTGACAATAAATGTCCTTGAATTTTAAGACCCAGTTAATCTGGTCTTCTGTTACTTAGAGTGAAAAGCTTTCTCAAATGACAGATGCATCTTAATGGCTACTCTCTTCGCTATGCAAAGGCCCAGTAGAAGCTTTGAAATGACTCTTCATAAATACTCCTTTACTCTAAGCAAGGGCCATCTGCATCTCTCTCTAGAGCAAGGTAAAGACAAAGACACTCCCTTCAATACATATCCCGTGTCCTTAACTAAGCTCTTTAACAGCAAGAATGCATTTTTATGTTCATTCCTCTTCTAAGTAGCACCTTAACTATACTTCTGCACATAGAAAGTGTTTAGAAAACATCTCTTGAATTGTGCTGAGCTAAGCTTTTGCTAGCTATTCTTCTGAACAATTGAAATTGGCTCCCATTGAGTTGTGGTTCCTTTTTGGCTTTTAACATATCTCATTTCCCAATTATCTGAAGCTTTCTTGGGTCAGAACCCACATGCATTCATTTTATGCACCCTGGATTGCTTCCTTAGTACCAGGCATGGAAGATGGGCTTAACATGTGACAGAGGACTGACATGGGAGTGGATATGGGCTACAGGAGTGGTCTCTCCATCACCAAACAGGTGCAGGAAAAGTAAGCCAAGCCTATGTATTTCATTCCATTTGGGTTAAGGAAGCAGCTGACCCCCACTGTCAAGGAGACATGGGTTGCAATCTTCAGGGACCTCGAGGAAGACACAGAGACAGGTGGCCCCAGCTTGTTTTCCTTGAGATGATATGTCTGAATGTGGTGGCTAAGCAGCCACTGTGTCTCCAAGAGGTCCAGGCTTGTGATTAAACAGATTCCTAGAGTAGCAGACTAGGGAAATAGAAAAAGTGAAAGATTCATATGAGCTGAAAAGAAACCAAAGCATAGACTGGGGAAGTAGAGAGAACCAGTGTCTTGATGAAATTGCTGTACTGCACAGGCAGCATACTACACCGTCTCCTCTTAGCAGCTCTGCACACTCACTAAAAGAGTGAATTTCCGTATCTTAACTGATCTGAGTGCTATTGAATTAATGGCAAGATAAAGACATTGCATCCACATGCTAGATATCTGGTGACCCTGGCAACTTCTTAGGTCTCTAACAGTCAGGTTATTTCATTGAGGAAACAAAGATTTTATGCATTAGAGACGCAGATGTATGTGGGATGACATCCGGGTCCTCAGCTGGCCCCTTCACTGGTACTCAGATTTACTCAGGGTCTGTTAGTCATTTCCGAGGAGTTCATAATTGCTTGATTTGCATCTTGAAAGCTTCTAATGATTTACAGCAGTGGCCACTCAAGTAGGGGAACATGTTGGGTCTTCTCCCAACCCCAGCTACTTGCAATTCCTGATGCTTTCATGTCAGATGAGCCTCAGGAAAGAGAAAACAGAGGCTGACAGGATGGAACCCAGGTGGACCTGAGGCCACGCACCTGTAAATCCTGGTACTTTCGGAAGTTAGGGCAGGTGGTGTGCAATGTAGAGCCCAGCCTGGGCAATTTAGCAATTTAGCCAGACTCTGGGTCACAATAAAAAGAAAAAGGGGGCTGGTAATGTAGCTCGTTGGAAAAGTGTTGGGGAGAAAAAAAATGAGAATGCGTTAAGATGCCTAGAAAGCCAAGGAATGACAAAATCCTGGCCCATGATATTGTCGACCTTGGAATTAGGCAGTCATGATGGTAGGGTTGCACCTATGGCATGGGTATTGGTGAATCTTGAAGGATACCATGTAATTGAAAAGGAAAGTGTGCTAGACAGAGCTCCAGACAGGCCTTCTGAACATAACTCTTTCCTAGACAGTCTCTCTGTGACTTTGGCCCAAAGGGACTCAAGCCTCAGGTTCCCCCTCGGTAGCGAGACAGGTGCTTCTAGTCATCTTCCAGGCCTTTTCTACGGATGATGTTCAACACAGTAGTGAAGATTTCTGAGTTCATTACTCACTTTCCAATGGCATGTGGGCAACTTATTCAAAGTTGGGCAATGGGGCGAGGGAGATAGCTCATCGGACTAAGACACCTGTTTAGGCAAGCTTAGGCAAGTGCAGGGACAGTGGTTCAATCCCCAGCACACATGCTGCACGAGCCATGCCCCCAGGGTGGGCTGAGCCAGCCACAGAATCTTGAGATAGTGGTGCTCACCTGTAATTCCAGAGCTGGTGAGGCTGAAAACAGGAGGATCACTACGGGTCTGATCTGCATAGTGAAACGCTGTAGTGACCAAATACATTAAAAAAAATATTGGAGGGCCAGCCAGATAGCGCAGTGGACTAAAGCACCTGCTTAGGCAAAGTGCAGGGATGGAGTTCCATCCGCAGCATGCCACCTCACCTCTGGGGCACGCTGAGGCGGCGATTGAGAGTGGTCATGGTGGTGAGTTCCTGTAATCCCAGAACTTGGGAGGCTGAAAACAGGAGGATCACTACAAGTCTGATCTGTGTAGTGAGACCCTGTAGATCCTGTACTAAATAAAGAAAAAAAAATTGGGCAGTGGAACACGTTTGCCTCTTCATGTCGGAGAACTTGAATGGAACGCTTACCCCAACGCCCACCATTCTTCAGTGTTACTCACACGATCTAGAAGAGCTGGGGATAAAGAGAGAGAAAGAGTGTGGACACTGCCCCTCCATTGATTTCCAGTCAAAGCCAGCCCTGGTACCCAAGTTTGAGACCCACACATGCCTGGATGGTCAAAGAGATCTATCTTGCATACACCAAGAGTGAGGAAGGAAAATGACATTTTGGGTAAAAATGGTAGAAAAATTCTCAGCTATGAAAGACTTTTAAATTGACTCATATCTTGAAAGCTATGTTATTTTATAACCACTCTGAAAGGGTAATATCAAACTTATGAAATATTTACTAACTTGGCTACATAAACAACAAATCACCACTTTTCCATTAAATATTTTTGTGAAAGATATTTTAGTAAAATACTGCAGCTTGCAATTTAATTACAATGAGTAATTAAAACTTAGAGCATAATCATTTTTGGCAAAAAGTCAGTTTTTGTTAAAATTTTAAGATAGAAAAAAGATGCATATTACGACCATAATACTGTTAGTAATTAAGATAAATGCATCAATTATTAAAGATGCAAACATGTCAAGCAAGCATAACTAATTATTTGAGCATGTTAACAGTTGTTTAATGTTAACAAGCAGTGAATTATTAAAGACCCCATGTGTCACATTCTGGGCTGCATAAAATATAATGTTCTGGAACGTTTTATGATTTTCAGGTTTTCCTTAGATCTTCTGCATCAGATTAGCTATAAAGTAAAGATAACTTGCCTTTAAATGTATTTCTAAAATAATTAGCTGTAATCAGGCTAGGAGAGACCACATCTCCGACTTTGTGCAGCGGAGAAAAAAAAAAAAGCAGCAGATCCCAGAGAGAAACTGCAGACCAAGCGCCACGTCTGCAGGAAAGATTTATGTAATTTGGGGGAATGTTTCC
>NW_004524659.1:3614920-3627327 GCF_000260255.1 Octodon degus | reverse complement strand
ATATATATATATATATATATAGCAGGGGGAAGGCATAGATTCCGGCAAGCCTCACATGCACTTCACAGCTGTATCTTTCTTCTTTTTTCTATTTAGAGATACACCTTCTTGAAAACAGCACTTCACGCAATCATATAATCAAGATGCCAATTAAGACACTTGTATAAATCACATGCAAAGCAATGCTTGGATTATTTTTGACTGTCAAACCGCAAATCAACGCCGGCAACATTCTCACTGGAATTCAACCAGTCCGGGGTGTTTCCTTCCCCGAGACGCAGAGCAGGCCTCCTCAGGGAACCCATCTGTTTATGGGCCCAGCGCACCAGTTAGGAAAACAGCTCTTTGGGGTCCTAGAGCCCCGACAGTCTGAGCCTACTTGGGTCCTGAACCTTCACTCTTAATCCTATGAAAGCGGAGAAGGGAGCATCCAGAAAGGCTGGGGGATGCTCAAAGGACCTGAATGAGTTCTTGGGCAGATGGGTCTGGGTGGAAGACCAGAAGGGCAGAAAGACAGTAGGAGATGGCTCCTACCTAGCGTGGCCTGGGAGGTACCGAGGCAGTTGGGCACACACAGTCTTCTAAGGATTCGCCTTCTTGTGACAGCCAAAGCCACCTCCGCAGTACCCGAGGCAGCCCCGCTCTTCCCTGTGCACAGAGGGTCTGTACCTTTCCACTGACAGCAGATTGCCATCAGGTCAGGCTACCAGCCCCGCTGTGCTCCATCTTGCTCAGCCCTCTGACAGCCCCTACGGTGTCAACAATAAGGAGTCCCTTAGCTTGCCCACAGAGAGCTTGCCATTAATGAGAACGAAAGACCCACCAGGAGGAGAAGCTGAACACAGCAGAGGCTGTGAAATAGGACCTGGTCTTCCCACTAGCTGAGAACCTACTAAGGACTTCCATCTGTTCATTCATGTATGCATTCAACCAGCCTTCTTCCCGGCATGTACTGCACCAAGGAAGGTCTTCATACTGTTCCAGGGACAGAGAGCGGGGTGGGGTGCCCACCAGGAAGCCCCTCCAGGGAGATAATGCTTGATCATGGCAATCCACAGTCCGATGGACGTCATGAGTACAAGCAGAAGCCATCGTCAGTCCTTTGAAGGGCGCGCTTATGTCCCTGGAGGCCAGGGGTGAAGAGTTGGGAATGGGCAGTCAGAGAAAGCCAGTAGGTGGAGTAGAAATCCCAGGGACCCTCCTCTTTCCTTCCACAGGTATAAGTGCTAACTCTCTTCTGATAGGGTCAGGCATCTCTGCAGTCAGCCTTTAGCCCCCCCACTGGGCAGGAGGGACCACCTTTCTGGAAGGACCTCTCTTTATCCATGAGTGCTCTAAGAAAGGCTTTCAGTTGCAAAGGTTCTCCTCCAGATTTCCTGTCACCGGCCACACTAACAGGCAGGTATACAGCATGTAAATTCCCCAACAACCCTTCCCCACCCCCAGCTCTCGAAGCATGCAGGATTCTAACGAAGCTTCAGTCTCCTGGGAACCCTCTAGCCCATCCACCCAGGCTCATGCTAGGGAGAAATCTTAGAAATTTTGCACTTATAATTTTGGACTTTTTTGGGGGGTGGGGGGCAAGATTGCCTCCCAAAACTCTTTAATCTTCAGACACCCCCAAATCAGTCTCTGGTCAGCCTGGGCCAAGAGATCAGGTCCTGTGTCTCTGTAGTTGCTCTTCTACCTGTTATAGTATCTATAATGGCACAGAAAGCCTCTCATGGTGACACTGGTGTGGTCCAGCTCTTGGTTTCTTCTCTCTATTCTCTCCTCTAGAAGATGATGCAGAGGTGATGTGACTCTGTCACGTGGTAGAACCACAAGGTGCACAGAGCCTGGGCTCCCACATGAATACATGGAAGTGATCACCCCCACCCTGGACACTCTAGATTGCTGTGTACATAGCCAATGAATCCACTGTGTTTGTGCTGTTACATTCCTGGGTCTGTTTATAAAAGCATTTGCATAGAGCAAGTCAGAAAGTGTGCAGTAATACCACTGAGATTTGACATGCAAGTCCTGGTAGGCTTTATTTAGGAAAACACAATACCCAAGAATGGTTTCTTTGTGTGCCCTGTCAACCAGGGTCCAGTCAACCAGGGTCCCACATAGGGCTGGCCCCTGTGCCCACCCACCCCTGTTGGAAGATTGTTTGCATGGAGACCTCTTTGTATGGGAGATTTCCCCTTCTTTCAGCAGCCACTGGTGGCAGCTCTAGGTAAAAAAGCAAATTCTAACTTAGTGAAAGGAAGCTCCAGCCAAGCTGGCGAGTCTCCACTATTGTTTTTATGAACCATGTATAAAAACCAGAATGGGCTCTCTGCTGGAGCTCACAGTCACCTGAAACCCTAAGAACATTGGCCTCCATAGTGGGACAGAAAGAGCCCAGAAAACCTTCCAGAGAGTTCTAAATCCTGGAGCTCCTGGTGTTCCAGATCCTGAAATTGTGGGTCTCCCATCTCAAGCCTGAGCACTTGCGGCTGAATTAGAGTGTACCGCTGGCCCCGGGCCAAAAGCATTCCTTCATGTGTCAGCCCTGAATCTCTTCATATGTTAGGGTGAGCTGCGTGTACACTGGTTTCTTCACTTCCAAGGCAGTTCCACCATCTGTTTCTATTATGGAAGTTTATGGCACAGAATACCTCAGACACCAGAGCCTCCATTTTTTTTTCTGGCATGCAGTTAAAGCACTTTATGAACAGAATGATTAAAAGGTAGGGGCCTCCTTAATTTTTCCCCATTTTTCTTGGCACATTATGGAATTCAGAAGGATTTTTACAGTTCATTTTATGAAGATGAAAGGTGATTTAAAAGAAAATTAAGAAATTATCGAGGAATGTAAATGTGGCTGCAACTCAGCTTTTAAAAATCCTTTAATCTCATCATGATTAAGTGGGTTTTTCATATTGTTTCCTAACTGCATATATTTAAGAAGGCAAAATTCAAGCATATTCTGAAATTTGCAAATAATTCTGGAATTTGATATCACAGGGGCTTCTGTGCCTCTGTATTATAAAACCAAATTAAGACAGCTACACTCTGAAGCTTTTAGTGAGAGGGTTTTGGGTGCATTCAGCATCACATACACACAGATGATGAAACTATATAGCTTTTAAGGCAAGATATGAAAGTGTTGAAATCCCACATAAAATCCTCATGTCTCAGGGTCTTCTTGGAGCATAAAACAGGTCTGTTTTGCACACACATGGACACACATATGCACACACACATTTTTTTGTATCCTGATCATCCCAGTTTCTCCATCGTACTTACAGAGACGCTGTGCAGTCTAGCACTTATTTTTCTGTCTGATTGTTTATTTGACTCATGAAAACAGTTGTAAGTCCTTGGATGATATTAAAATTGTTAATGTTAGCCTGGAACGTATTTGACAATGAACATGGTAGAAGGAGTACAACGGAGCCAGAAGGCTTACCGCGATTTGCGTGTAGAAGGGACCAATGTATCATGTAAAATCCCCAGGAAATCTCCTCTTTGTCTGTGGAAAGGCCTGTTCATGGGGAACAAATGGCCTTGAATCATCAAAGATCCTTCATTAATGCCCCAGAAAGGTCCCCCACTCTCACAATGTCCAGGAAATTCCCCTCCTGTTTTCACTGGCCTGAGAGAAGGATAGCAATGAAGACAAAGGCAAGAGAATCCAGATCTCCCTGGGCTCCCTGGTTCCTAATAACTCTCTTCTGGTATGATTTTCCTCATTACATACCTATCATGTAAAATAAAACTTCGCTTCTGCAATATCACAATCAAGGTCAGCTTTCATGTGAAAAGGGGGAGACAGGGAAGGGGAATTTAGAAGAGGATGTGCAGAAGGGGTGATTCACGTCAGCCCATCCATGTGTCAAAGTTTCCATTCTGTCACAGTTCTGGCACAGAGAGCATGCACTGGCCTTTGGAGTTTCAGGATCCAAGTGTGCATGTGGGCACCTGGAAGAGCCCTTCTCCTCCCACACTTCCGGATGGTTTCTGGAAGAAGACCTACCTCTGCCTTCTGCCCTTCTTCAAAGATGTCCACATCCCAGACCTGCTCCACAATGCTGTGCTGCACCCAGTGGAGGCCAGTTCAGCATCCTGCATCCTCCAGGGCAGTGCTGAGCCCAGAGTCTCCCACTTCTGCAGTCGCCACATGCCTGCTGCTGTAGCTCAAATATGGTTCATCCCAAGAAAATCTCATACTTAGGCTCGGTTCCCAATGCTGCAGTGTCGGGAAGGGGCTGGGACCCAGAGGTGGTGCCCTCATGAAGGGATTGATGCCTCTCCTGCAGGACTGGACCAGCCATCGCAGGAATCCGGCCTTGCCTGCTCTTTTCCACACTTACCACTTGTTCTTATGATTTCTGCCATGAATCGAAGTAGCGTGAAGCTCTTGCTGGTGCTCCACTCTTGGACCTTGCAATCTTTGGAACCATAAGCCAAGATAAACGTATTTTCTTTATGAATTGCACCATGTCTGATAGGTATTCTGCTATGGCAGAATAAAATGAGTAAGATGTTTGCTCTCTGCCCACACTGTTGGAGGATGTGCAGTGAGTCCCAAACATGGAGAGCACATGCGGGGTCTTTATAGGAATGGAGTTTCCAGCCAGAGAGTGCTGTGTGAGGGAAACAGCAAAATCTGCACTCTGGAGCAGCGAGCAGAGAAACACGATCGGCCTCCGTAGAAAGTTCTCTATTAAGAGAATGTTTTTTTTTTTTTTTCCTTTGTCAGTAGGGACTTATCTAAAAGCAGGTGGAGGGTTGTTTGGTTGGTTTTTTTAAGAAAAAAAAAAGAATGTCCTTGAGAACCAAGGAGCAAACAAAGGCACATGGCTCTCTATTGATCACTGATAAACACTGTAACCACGACTCGCAGTGAGAGGAAATGGAGCACATGGTCACTTTATACTTCCTAAGCCACAGAATGATGTCCTTGGCAAGGCTGATAGGTTGGAAAAAACAGATGTTGCATGAGGTAGTGCTGGCTGTGCTGCTGCCCATTAAATCAGCCCATCACTTTCTCCAATAAACCTGCCCCACATCTTGTATCTTGTCCTCTTCGAAGTGGAGCCTAGAGCTGTGTCTTCTCTTGCTGTTTTAGCTGCCTGTCATCTATCATTTCACCATGTATGGAAATCTCTCTCTCTCTCTCTCTCTCTCTCTCTCTCTCTCTCTCTCTCTCTCTCTCTGAATTAAATCCAGGGCCTTGGCGCGCGCGCGCACACACACACACACACACACACACATCTTTAGCCCTTTATATTTATTCTTTTTTTTTTTAATTTTGAGACAGGGTCTCACGAAATTTCTAAGTTTCCCAGCATGAGCTCAAAGTTGGGATCCTTCCACCTCAGCATCCCAAGGCACAGGATGCTAAAGGCCCATCACCATGTCCGGCTGGATTTGTCTTTCTGATTCAGGTAAATTGTGGGCTTTACAGGGATCAACTTTGTTAGGGGAGGGAAACAGGACTATATGATCAGACTTTTCGGTCCTCCTCAGAGCAGCAGCGTGAAGCCACAGGCATGCATTAGGACAACAAATTAAATGGTTTTGCTTGAATTAGTGCTTCATGGCATGCACCGTCACCCTCGTCAGTTACCTGATACAGTGAGTATAGTGGTTCTTTACCCTGTTGTTGTTTTAAATTTTTTGGTAGATGTAGGTGCTAGGATCAAATCCGCAGTCTCTGGCACCCCAAGCAAGTGCAGTATGAACTGAGCTACACCCACACCCCTGTCCTCTTTCAAAGCTGGTTCCTTGAACTACACTGACCATGAGGACCCAGGAAGGGGTTACGTGACCTCAGCATTTTCTCCACTCATTCCCATTTCCCTCCTGCAGCCCCCATTAACAGAGATGCTTAGCTAGTCCTGAGAGGAAAGAAAGGACTTCACTCACAGTTGCATGTGTTACAGCGCATACATGGTCTTTAGAGCATTGCAACTGGTTTAGCACTTATTTTTACCTGTCCAGTAGTATTGTGAGTGAATGAGGCCGTTTCTCTAGTGGGTACTCATGCTTCAAAAGGGACAATTCCAAAGCTAGGTACAGTGGCACACATTTATAATCCCATCTCTCTGGGGAGGTGTCATGGTTTGGAGTTTTTTGCAAGGGGAATAATATGATACAGGACATTTTATAACAGTACTTTATAATGACTCATCCAAGAATCATATATAAGAAGTGCAAGAAATCTGTCCACACACATAAGCACTAACGACTCCAGCTGAGGGCCTGGATTTTAATATCCTACAGCTAGAGCCCATAACAATGCCTCCCACAAGTCCAACTGGAGGCCTAGAGCCCAGAGCAGTGTCTCAAGCGGGTCTGCTTCTTGGATCTGGCTGGAGAGGCCCAAAGGTCAGTGGTGGAAGCCAGAACGTCTGTGCCAGGAGTATGAAGGATCTGTGCTAGCAGCTGGGGGACCTGCACTGGAGCCAGGAAGCAGTGCTCAAGGTGAGTAGCAGTGTTCCCCCAAAGTACTACAGCTGTCCTCAGCAAAAGTGAGTTCCTCAGCTCCTCAAGGGATGAGGAAAGCTGAGTTCCCATCAGGAAAGCCAATGCAACAAGCTTCTCCATGAGGCTGAGCAGTGCACCATCTTCCCCTATGGAGCCAGGAAGCGATGCTCATGATGAGGACCAGAACTCCTCCAAAGTTCATCGGGAAAGCCAGCAGGACAAGATCCTTCAGCAGAACAGCCCAAGAGCACTAGCAGCTTCCAACAGCTCCAACAGCTTCTCCAGTGTCCCTACCAGCTTTCCAACAGCTTCTCCTGTTCTGCCTTCCTGCTGCTGGAAATAATCCTCAGGTGGGCCTCCCACACCCAGCACCACGTTAGTTCAATTCAGCTAGGTGTAAAAAGTTGACCACCAGTTAGACATCCACTAGAGTAGGTGCGACAGAAAGACTGAAACTTGGAGCCCAGCCTAGGCAGTTTACCAACTTAAGGAGACCATGCCTGAAAATAAAAATGGAGCTAGGGAAGTATCTTAGCACAAAGGCCCTAGGTTCAACTCCGAGTACCAAGGGACAGGGAGACTACAGTTTCTTCATTGTGTGGCTTGGCTGAGTCCTCAGGAGGCAATAAATTTTAGAGAAGTGGATTGAGCTGGTGTCACATCACCGGGAAGCAGTAGTCCAGTAGGGAGAAGCAGCAGGACCTTCCTCCATGATCCTCATACACCACATCATTTCCCCACTCCTAGATTCATCTCCCACACCCGGACAGTTCATATTTCTTCATCTGAGAGGTATGTATTCATCTCAGATGCCAATGTTTACATTTGGTCTTTAAATTCGGGGAATCTGATCTTTTTGAGGTCTTTATGTATTCTAGATATTAGTCCTTTGTATGAGGAACAGCTGAAATGCTTTCCCCCACACTGTAGGTTGTCTCTTCATCCTGTTGATGATTCCTTTTGCTGTGAAAAGGCTTTTTAATGAAATCTCAGTTGTTGCTCCTTTGTGATACTTACTGTGCCATTAGGATTTGATCATAAAATCCTTGCCTACACCAATGTCTTCAAGACCTCTGCTATCCTATCTTCCAGCAGATTTAGTGTTTCTGTTTTAATATTTAGATCTTTGATCAATTTTGGTTTTAGTCTAGTGCATGGCGCAAGATATGGGTCTAATTTTCACCATGTGGAAAGCCAGTTGTTTTAGCACCATTTATTAAAAGAGGCTGTCCTTCTTCTGGTGGATGCATTTGACCCGTTCCTTAAAGATAAGAGGCCTCAGTCAGTGTGTTTGGAGCTGTTTCTGCATCTTCTACTCTTCCGTTGATCCTTGAGTGTGTTTTTGCCAGTACTCTGCTATTTCTACCGCAGTAGCTTTGTAGTAAAATTTCAAGTCAAGGATTGTGACGCTCCAGCCTTGCCTTTGTTAGCCAGTACTGCTTGTGCTAACACAAGTGGTGTTAATGAATGTCCTCATCTTGTTCCGGATTTTTGCGTGAAAGCTTTCAGGTTTTTCCATTTAGTATGATGTTGACTGTTGGATTGTCAACAATTAATTCTATCAAATTGAGGTAAAGACCATCTATCTATTCCATACAACTTTTATCAGGTTGAGATAAAGGTTGTCTACTCCAAGTCTCTGTAGAGTTCATAATCATTATGGATGTTGGAGTTTTCAAATGCTTTTTATGCATGTATTGAGATATTCATACACATCTTGTCCTTGATTCCTGCATCCCTGGGATGAATCTTACTTGGTTGTGGTGTATAATCCTTTTGATGATTTACTATATTTTGTTTGCCAGTATCTCATTGAGGGATTTCAAGTCTATTTTTAAATAGTTCTTAAGTCTAAAAAAATGAGAATGACATCCAGGCAGTTTAAAAATCTCTGATAGAAATTAGATAAGTTTTCTATTTTTGTATTTTAAGGAAGGGTATACAGGGTATTTGGGGTCTCACTACTAGATCAGACTCATAGTGATCCACCTGTTTTCAGCCTCCCAAGTGCTGGGATTACTGGCACATGCCACCACTTCCAGTTTCAATTGCTGTCTCAGTGCATCCCAGGAGCTGGGCCAGCATGGCAGGCCTGGGGATCGAACCCCTGGCCCCTGTGCCTGCTTGCAGGCACTTTATGTGGCCGGCCCCCAAGTTTTCATTTAATATTTGCTTATAGGCAGTTATTTAACTTTTTAATTCTGACTTCCTTTTCCCTATTTTTGTTTTCTCCTTTTATATTTGCTGAGAGAATCATGTCATTTGTCCTGGAGATTTTCTCTCATTGTGAGTTGTGTTGATTGTGTCCCTATTATTCCTTTATCCTCTTTCTTTCACTCCTGCATTTCCTATAAACTGTTATTTACATCTAGACTCAGGCTTGGAAGCACATAATGTCCTGTCATCTCTTTTCTTATGCTATTAGTAGCCACTGATAATTGTCCCCAGAATTTGTGTCTGTTCAGGGGTTGAAAACGCCTTTATTCTTCCTTCATTAGCTATCATAATTTTGTTAAGGGCAATTTTCTCTTATTAATTATTTTGTTGTTCAGAGGTATAATTTTCATTCGTAAGTGAAATTCTGGATAATTTCCCTTTATCAGTTTTTAGTTTTCAGGTTTTTAGAATAAGAAGTGGGTTACGCAGTCTCCAAATGTGACAGCCAAGGTGTTTAATTTTTGTATTGCGAGTAAATAGTAATTTTTAGCGGCTATTATATATTTCAGCCCATTATGGTCAATATTCATATTGGCAGTGCAATGAAATTGGGCACATCTCTGCTCAAGAGAAGGCTTAAATCGCCTCTTCCATTTTTTGAGCATTATATAATCATCCTTGAGGGCTTTCTTAGATGACAGAGTATACTACAGTCTCCCAGTAGCTGGGATCATCCACGTCTCCAAAGGACTGAGGTTGCCTGGGTGGGAATCCGTATTTGGAGACTCTAGTCCACTGCTCCGGGTTGTTGGCACTGAGCGATTCACCGACCTTTCTACGCATTTTTTAGTAAACAGACAAGAAATGTCTCTTTCCTCCAAAAGAAAATACATGAAAAGTTCGAACTGACGTTTCCAATTTAAATTAGATTTTAATTTTGACTTCGTGTTTCTCTCTCTTTTCTTACATTACTACTCTCCTAATGACATCGGGTTAATTGTATTATGTCTTCCTTCTATTATTGCTTACATTTGTGAGAGGTTCTCAGAGTAACTATATCGGCATGATTCTAATAATGCACTACAGAGAATCATCTCTACAGTCCTTTTCTGTCCTTAGAATATAACTCACTATGGAATCTAATTTAGATTCACGTAAAGTAAGTTCCCTTTATAGGTTATATAAACATATATTTAGATTCATCTGTTTTGTTGTAACCTTAGTTTTCAGGAAACTATTTTTTAAATTTTGAATTAATTGTGTTTGATAATTATGTAAAATATTCATCAGGTTCTAAAACCATTTTTTGGGGGGAGGGGCAAAGTATGTTCAGCCTGGCTTCTACCTTTCTCTTCACTTCCTTTTCTTTTCTCTCTTTAAAATCATACTTATGACATAACCTCACTGAATGTATAGTATGTTGGCTTCCCTATTTCCTTAAATAATTGTACACCATACTCATTTCTTTCTATCTAGCTTTTTTTTTTTTTTTTTTTTTTTTGTGGCTGGCTTAGCCTGCCCTTGAGACAGAGCTGGAGTGAAATATGGTGCTGGGGATCAAACTGCAGTCCCTGCACTAGCCTAAGCTTGCCTAAGCAGGCACTTTAGATCGCTGAGCTATCTCACTGGCCCTGTCTAGCTTTGTTTTACAAAGCAATATGCCATGGAGATCATCTCTCCTCATGTGGCACCACAGTACTTCTCCTTGCCCTCCTGCTATAGCTGGGATTGGAATGTCTCCAAAGGCATATGTCTTGGACCCCAGCTTGGCACTGTTTGAAAGTGACTGAAACACTCCCAATGGGAGATCATCAGAACACTGGGATGTGATGTGCCTTCAAACTGGGTGTGGGGACTCCAACCCCTTTCTCTTCACTTTATCTCTTCCTTATGATCAGGAAGAACAGCTCAGCGCAATACACACTGCCATCATGTTGTGCTGCTTCACCACAGGCCCCAACACAAGGCCAACTCATTATGAATTTTAGACAGAAGAAATCCTTTCTTTTTATAAGTTTACTTGTCATGGGTGCTTTCCATAATGATAGAAAGCTGGTGACTCACACCTCCCATCATAAACACTAAGAGAGTCATCAAGAGTAACATTGGGGGCTGGGGAACCAGCTCGGGGGCATAAGAGCCTGCCTGGCAAGTACAAGGACCAAGGTTCAATCCCCGGTACCACATGCAATGACAACCCAGGAAACCCCTGGTGTACAGCGCTGGCCCTGAAACCAAGCATAGTGGTACATGCCTGTAATTCCAGCACTAGCGAGGTTCAGACAGGAGGATCACTATGAGTCTGACCTGCAAAGCGAGACCCTGTATAAAAAAAAAAAAGTAAAATTATACAAATGATTAAGTGCAGTGTTCAAAGGCACTGTCTTATGGAAGTGCTCAGTGAGTTTGGCAAAGGATAATTGGGTCAAACCTGGGCTTGAACTAAAGTCCTAATTATAGACTCAGGTTGGAGGCAGTGGTGATGGAAACAGAGAAGCAAATATTATTGCTCTACACACCAGTCACATACTCTGCAGGAACTGGGGTGAATGCTGCACCTATACTCTTATTTTACTTGATTTTCTGCGACATTTTGCAGCGCATAAACATGCCATGGAAGCCTACCTTCTGCAAATGGACACAGCAACCCTACAAACCCTGCTCCAATACAAATCCTCTTTACTTCAGTGAAACCCATCACCTAAGCTTTCCTAACCATTCCTATGCACTTACCTAGTAAACTCTGAGCTCATATTTTACTGGAATTTAGAAATCCTCTAGAAATTCTCTATAAAACTCTGGAAAAATCCTGGGACCATAAAAATTCCCAACAGAAGGCATTTAGCTCAAAATGGCTCTTGGTGAGTGATGAATTCAAGTGAGTATCAGTGAGGAACAGGTGCTGATAAGCTTGGGCGAGGTCAGGTTACCCAGAGCCCCTTCCCTCAGCACACTCAGCCAGGAGCTGATGGGCTGCAGCCGCTCGGTCCTAGCTGTGTGGGTGTGTGCTGTCCACTTCCCATGCACCCTCTCTGTGGAAAGTCTCTGCAGGGGGTGGGGTCTGCTGTGCCTGAGAGCTGACTTGAGGTGAAACTGCTGGATCAGATAGTTGCTTATTGCCTGCCTTTGTCTACTTTGAAATTGCTGTATTTCCAGCCCGAAAGTCGAGATGCCAATGCAAATGAATGTTCTATGGCTTGTTTTCAGCCAATGTGCATCGTCTACAGTGTTAGGTGGTGGGATGCCGCAGCTTGTCACTAGAGGCAAGGGCCTTCTTTCCCTGAATGCTCCCCAAAGCCAGGTTCCTCAGGAAGGACAGAACTGGCTTCAAGCTACGAGGCAATGGATCTGCTACACATCACAGCCAGACACTCACTGCTCTCCTGAACACTGCACCGTGATCCTGAGGCTTTTGCAAAAGATCTATAGAAACACTATTCTCCAAGGGATCACTCCTCTCCCTTACGAGATCCGGCTCCAATTCACAGTCTTAAATTTTAATTGGCACCATAACTAGGAGAGCCAACCCTTGAGATACCAGCCTTAAACCCTCTGTAGTAAAACCCTCGAGTCCCTGAATCTTGGGAAGAAGGTTACAGAAATTGATTTGTGGAGAAAGCCCTGAGAAAACACTTTAAACTCAGGGCTTCTCAGGCTGCAGAGGTGAGCAGACCATCCAACTGTCACCATGTACCCAGAGGTGGCTTTGCAGAGCCTGTGGTAATTTAGCCCTTTTGGGGATGACTTTCCTTGTCACCCAAGTACACAGAATGCATTAAAACTTTAAA
>NW_004524659.1:3596421-3614407 GCF_000260255.1 Octodon degus | reverse complement strand
AATCATCTTCTAATGACGTGAGCTTAATTGTATTATTGTTTCCTCCTACATGTGTGACAGAGGTTTTTAGAATAATATTGATAGTTTTACTATTAATACAACACTGAAAGCCATATCTAGCTATTTTAAAGCTAGATACAGCACCACATGCGCAGCTTGCTGTGAAGCCCTGGTGTGCTAAAGCAGGGTCACGGTGCATCCTCCTAAAGAGTCCCTGATGCAAGCAGAACATGTCTCATCAGTTCCACCTGGTCTGAGCCTCGTAGCAGCCTTGCAAGTGGGACAGGAGGAGAATGTGCACCAAGAGGAGCGCAGGTTCAAGTCCTGCTCTGCCATTTCCTGTCTGAGCTGTGCTGGTATGTGTTACCAACTTCCCCTGCACCCCCCTGTTAAAAATCTCTGCTGGGGGTGAGGTCCAAAAGGCTGACCCTTACTTTTGAAAAGGAGTTATACAGGTAGGTAAAATCAGGACCCCGAGAAAAAGCCAACAGAGCCAATTATACTTTCTGTCTGAAGATTTCCAAAATACAGTTCCCTAAGTCCTCCTCTATTTCAGTTGCACTGCAGATTATAGTAATAGTATCCTCCTCACCTAGCTCTAAGTGAAGAAATTGATGACATTGCTCAGTAGGGTGCTTTACATAGAATTGATGTTCCCGAAACATCAGTGCATCTACATATAAGGGTCTGCATCTACATATAAGGGTCTTGCTGATACAAGGTGTGTGGTCATATATGCTGTAGGAGTATAGGATGGGAGTGGCTGATATGGCTTATGTCTAGATGTCCCCCAAAGCCTCACGCAGTCATAGGTAGGACATCTCAGAGGTGCTTGGATCTAGAGCGTATGCAGCTGGATCCAGGGTGCGATGCTGGGGTTGATTCATCATGCAATGCTAGGATTAAAGGTACGAGTCCTACATGCCCTAAGGGTGAGTAGTCTGGCTAAAAATATAAGAGTTAGAAAGAGGGCTGCTACACGCTGCCTTCTGCCTGCTGTGAACTCTTTCTTCTCTTCAGTGCTCCTCTCCCATTCCACTTTGTCTTGAAACCAGCTAACTATGAGCTGAAACCACTACAAACTGTAAGCCAAATCAAGTTCTCCTCCTTTAACTTTGGGTGTTGGCTACACTGTCTCAACAAGAAAAATAATTAAGATAGTGGCCCAAACTGTTTTTCATTCCCATGAAGAGGTAATATGAAAGTGTTCATGTCCTTGCTTCCCCTACTTCTAGACCAATGCTGCTTGTTTTTGTTGCTGTTTTGAGACAGGGTCTCACTATGTAGTTCAGGCTGACCTTGAACTCATTTTGTAGTCCCGAGTGGCTTTGAATTTGCAATGATCCTTCTGCCTCAGCCTCCTGAGTGCTAGGATTACTAGTATGAACCACCAAGCCTAGTAGTGCTGGTTTAATTTATGTCCCATCTATATCTTTAAATTCCTAGTTCCCATGAAAACCAATTTGGGTTTGGATAAATTTCTGAGTAACAGAGTATATATATGCATCTTCTATAAAAATATATCACATTTTCTTTTGGAGCCAAAAGGCTCACCCTTTTTTTTGAAAAGGAGCTATACGTGTATGTAAAATTGGGCCCGAGAAAAAGCCAATAGAGCCAATTATACCTTCTTTCTGATGGTTTCTAGAATACATGTAACATCTGGGTCTACCTCTGAGGAGGGTTGGGGCCCCCATGCAGCTCTCCTCAGTGAATAAAGTAAGCAGAAAGCCAAAGGTAATTTATAGGGCACTACATGTAGGAGATGTGTCTCATGTGATTCTCCTCTATTTCTTGCTAAAGGACAAATTCATATTCTTCAAATATTTTGCTAACAAAACATGGCCAGGACAATGAAACCAAACATAGAAAAGGAGGAAAGTCTCCATAAAATCAAAGGCAAACCCTCAGATTTCATTTATATCCTCAATATGGGAACGAATTCAAGGATTTTTATTCATAAAGAAACTGGACTCCAGTAATGGTGCTACCAAGTATTTTCTGATCTTATGTTCAGACTGAAAATCGTCACCAAAACCTCACCTCAAGCAGACCTTCCAACCAGCTGATTTATGTGAGTGTCACACAAGGCGAAAACTGTCATTGCCAGTTTTCTGATGGGAATGGAAATGTGCCGGTGCTGAGTTCCGCTGTGGATGACAATCTTTCACAGTCTCTCAAGCCTTTTCTTGATTTTGTATAAACTTGGTGCAAGGCTCTGGCTCCCACCTTCTCCACTTAGATTTTATCCATTCAGTTTATGTCTTTCATTCTGGGAAGCGCAACTCAGATGCCAGGGTCCAGAGAGTTAAAACGCTCCCCACCCTCCCCACCCCCACCCTCTCCTCATCTCCGCCTGCCTTCAGCCCAGCTCTGCTCCTCTCTTCTCCCTGGGCTGGCTTCCTGTGATTTATGGAGGGCTCCATCCCTGAAGGGAACTGACAGTCACTCTCATTTTCTTGTGTTTCCCCCCTCACGGCCAAGGTCATGAGCAACGGGGCCCCTCCAAGTTCCCTCCACTCGTCCTCCTTCACCCTTACTCCAGTGCGGCCTCATGAATCATTCCGTCTTCACATTGAACTCCTGACGCTTCCCTAGCACCAAACTGCCCGACTTCCGCAATTTTTCTTCATTCTCACTAACAATTTGGTAATGAAATATTGATTTTTAGTTAGATTCAAATAGATGTTATTAAGTTTGCATTGATAAATCGTTCCCTTTCTCAGGCTGGAAGTACTTCAGTCAAATTCTAACTGCGCTTTCATACCTGGTGATGTATTAATCTGACGTGTCTGTCAGCCAGGCTGCCTGGCCAAAGCTGGGGGTGCAGACCTAATTGCTGTTACCTCACACGAAGGGTATAATTCCAGCTAGTGTGCCATAAAGATTTTAGCCCTAAGACACAACTGGATAAACATTCCCTCTGGGGGTCCCACTTTTTGAAATGGCTGCATTTCTCTTTGCACTGGCCTCATGTGGCATCAAGAGGTAGCCCATTAAATTTGATTTTCCCCCATGCCCTTTGTAAATTGAATATGGAACATCCAGGCCACACCATAAGATATTGAGCAGATTGACTAGAGGGTACCATCCTCTTCCTAGAACTTAGAAACCATTCTGAATACTCATGGCCAACAGGCAGAAGGTGCCAGCAAGCATCAGGTGACTGACAGCCCAGTGGTTCAGGGCTCACCTCTGTGATGACTTCTCCTTTCTCTCCCTCATCTCCCTCCCTTTCCCCATCTCCCTCTTTACAATCTCATCCCAGCCTCAGTTGCTTCCTCCTAGGCCAAGCCCAGAACTATGAGACGTGAATCATCATGGAATTGTGATGCATTAGGATCTCTACCGTACCCATTCCTGGGACGTGTGACACATTAGGGAGGACACATCACTCCATTCAGGACTTCTCTCATCCCTAACCGCTGCGTCCTTGCTAAAGGTACTCATGATACCCAAGTGGGTTAGTAACCAAATCTCCATCCTGGTGCCTGGGATTATCCATAGAGCAGATAGAAGAACTAAGATATACCACACACTGTTGAGAGAAGCATCCTGCTCTTGGTCAAGGGTAAGGCTGACAGGGTGCCAGCCCCCAGCTCCAAGGACATGGGACAACACAGCTTGCTCCCCTGGTACTATGGTTCATGCAGTCTGGCTTAGTGTTTTCTTATTTGGTTTCAAGAATCCAGCCTTTCTTTTCCTTAGTACATCTCTCTCCTCACTCAGATTAATCTTCCCAAAGCCCAGTCTGACAATATGGTCACCTTGCCTTGTGACCACCCAGCAACCACCACATAATATCACAGATCCTGCACCCAGCACACAAGCTTCTCCAAGACTTCCTGCCCCTGTTCTCCCTTCCTCACCTACACAGTTCTTGTCTCAAGGTATCCACCCATTCCCTTCATTTCTTCAACGTGGCATATTTTCTCCCCTTAGTTCTGCAGGATGGGGACCTTCTCCATTGTCACACTGGTTGTATCTCTTAATTCCCTAGATAGAAGCCATTCTTTCATATGCCCAACATTTCATTATGTTACCCGTGGGAATTATCTTCTTGTCTAGATTGGAAGCTTGGAGCAGAGATAGCCTGTACACAGCTTCACCTTTTATCCCCAGGGTCTTGCACAGAGCCCGTGCCCATGACAGATTATATAAATACATAGCATTAAGTAACTTCATTTGTTCACTCATCAAAGCCCTACCCACTCTTCAGTGACAGGATTGGATACTATCACCTCCTCTGAGTCTTCTTAGATTTCTTCAGTCAGAATTAATCTTTCGACTGTGTTCCCACACCATATTGCATTCAACTTCTAATTAGCATGTATTAATTAATGTGCATATTTGTGCATATTCCTCTAACAATAGGTTTTGAGTACGTGCTTCCTTAGATTGGAGTACTAATGTATTAATATACTTCTTTAGATTGGATATTCGTATGTCTCCTTCCCACTCTTCACTCTAAGCCTTTAAGGATCAAAATCCCGATTTGTTTTCTTAGAATCTAGAACAGGCTTTGAAAGGACCTGAATAAATGTTTGTGGAATTGAATTGAATAGAATGAATTTCACTGAAATGTGTGGATGGAAATACGATGGGCTGCCTCTGAGCCATGAGTGTGTGTCCGCATACCTCAGCTATGAGGGACATTACATGAATCTAGTACTAGTTCCTCAGGCCCTGCTAGATCTCAGTGTCATTCAGCCTCCCTCTCCATCTCTCCCTAGTTCCCTTTGCACTGGTTCCACTGTAAGGTGGGCTTTCCCTCGCGGCACTAAGAGGGCTGATGCTGCTGGGAGCAAGAGTCTTATATCCACTTTTTCTAGCAATTGGAAGAGAGACTCCGGTCTTTCTCTCCGAAGCCTTGTGGGTTCTGATTGGCTTGTCTTGAGTCATGTGACCACCTCTTAGGCCAGTCCACTGATCTGTACACCTTTCCCACCCTGGCCTGTTTCTGCGAAGTCACTAACGCTGATCTTTCACAAGGCATTGTACAGAGCACACCTGTTTCCTTGCTGGTGAATAGAAGGCCTTTGTGGAAAATAGCAGTGCTTTCATGCTAGCCAAGCTGTGTCTGTGAGAAACTGCAGAGAGCAGGCCTTTGCAAAGATGCTGTGGTCTCCCTTCTACCCAGGAAGATGATAGAACTGAAAGAAATCAAGATTGTTCTTCTCCAGCCTGGCAGGAGGAAATAGGACACTTGCTCCCTCGTGACCTTCTTGCTCAGAGTTGCAGCCCTGCCCAAAGCTTGACAGCCATAGGAGAAAAGGACATGTTTTAGGTGTGTGAATTCAAAGGGTGGATAAGTAACACTGAAAGCTGAGGCTGGGGTTTACAAGTGTCAGCCCATGTCCTGCTGATGCCATTCCTGAGCTGCACACCTGACATCTTCCTAGAAAGGACTCGAGGTCCCAGCACTTTTCTTCAGAAATAAAGAAAAAGAGATAGTGGGATAAGCAGACGAAATCCATGACCCAAAGGAAAGTCTTTAGACAACTCCACGGTGCCATTTTTTGCCATTGAGCTATCCAACGGCCATCACAGATTTCTCCCATTTGGTGTCAGAAAGCAAAGCATGAGGAGGTATATTTTATGACACAGGTATAACAGTGCCCTCATCAAGCATTCCTGCTTGGTCAACACCATCCACGAGACAAAGGTGATGCCTTCTGGCATGACCAATGGCCTGGCCCCTTCTGCTGCTGCCAGCTGCAGCCTGGTCTTCCTCGGCTAAGCTCCCCGAGTCAGGGTTGTGCTGACCGCCCTGCAGATCCAAGCCGCCTCTCTGCAGCCCCAGCCTAGAGGTAATACTGATCCACACCACTGCTCCCAGGCCAAGGCTAAGCCAGACAAGACTGGAAGGGAGGCTGTGGTCTCCTATTTGGTCCCTGCTGTTTGGATTTCCCTCTCATGGCCAGTGAGTATGGTTTAGATCTGATTGATTTTATCTGTGAAATGAGCTGAAAATCCCTCCTAGTGAGAAGTGCTCCACTCCCTTCCTCAGCGCAGACATTCCAGATAAATCAGATTGCCCACCACCCAGAGCCCAGGTAAGCGGGGCTGAAAGAGGAGGCAGAGCACGGTACACAGCAGGGTGGTGAGAAGGCTGCTGCTGGAGCCCTGTCCCTCCAGAGCAGAGGCATCCCTGGTGGTTCACCATGAAAAACTCCAGCCACTGGCATCCTTAGGATCCACTCACCACTTCATCTTGGAACATCTTACATTTGATATCAAAGACTGCCTTAGTTTAGGTTTATCCAAAAATAAATCCAGGGAGAAAGGTCTCAGGGCAAGTAGCTGATGAGGGAGGAAACAGAGAAGGTTGAGTTAAGAAGCAGATTATCATGTGGGCAGCTGGAGCCCATCCCACTAGGGCAACTTCTGAGAGGCTACAAGGAGCTTTAGGAGTGTCCCCCCACAGGGGGGAAGTAGGACGATTTGTCCACTATCTCCTGCCCTGACTCTTGGACTTTTCATTCTCTACATTTCTGCCTTGCCTGGGCATGAGTCACTACACCTTCCGGCCATTAGCATGGAGGAGTATCTGCTAGTGACCAATGAGGCCTGGCGAGAGTGCGGCTGGAACAGAGAGGTCAGCTCCCTCTACATCCTCAGCTCCAGCCCTGCTTTCCATCCACATCTCTTGTGAGTGATGAGAAGGCATTTGCTGAAGCCACATGTATGCATTCTTCATCCTAGAAAATCTAATTCCATGCAGTTACCTCAGGAAACCCCTCCAGTTCCTCTTCTCAGAGTCAGCATTACCCCCATTTTGACAGGAGTGAGAGAATGACCAATAGAGAGGGGTGCAGCCATGGGGTTAAGACGTGAGCCATCAATGAGTAGGCTGGTGCCCCTCCACACCAAGTATCCACCCTCCTCCCTGTCCTCTGGTGGCCATTTCTGTTTTCCACATCTCACAGAACATTAATGCAAATTCTTACAACTCTTCTCAGCATCCAAAAGAGGCTCTGGCACCGTTGCCTACGAGTCACTGATGAAGCTGACGTGAGAATTTCCATAATTGGTTGCCAATATCCAATTACTCCAGGGTAATATGGAAGTAATGGGGAGATGAGCCAAAAGGGCACAGCGCAGGAACAGGCCAGTGTGAGGAGGAAGTGGAGCGTGGCTCAACCCTGGCACACGCAGGGGAGGACCTGCCTGGGGAGGGCAGAGAGTGGAAGCCCCAGCCTGACACCATCCTGACTCCATCTGCCCTAGCAGGCCTAGATCTTTCTTCGCTGCCAGAGCCCTTCCTTGGAGTCGGAAGGCCACTCAGAGTCTGCTGACACCTCAAGAAGTAGACTTGATTGTGAAAGGGACAAGAGATGCCCAGGCCTGCAACATGACTCAGAGGCCTTAGCTCCAGCAGTTGTGACAGCGCTCAGGATTTGGGGTTTCCTCCATGGTGAAATGGGTAGTCAGGGCTCTTCAGTGGCTCTGAGGAAGTGACGGATACGGAGATAACTTCGCCAACTGAGTGCAGTGGCTGCATGGATGGAGGTGGGGTTTATTTCTCTGCTCATGGAAAAGTCGCAACAGCGTAGGCCCCCAGGGATCCCTGGGAATGATGAGAGAAAGCACAGAGATGCAACTCCACTGGACAAATGCTTTCAAAGTGACTGCTTACAACTGGCCAACTCTGCCATCCCAACAACATCCCCAGCTTCCTAACCCACTCCTGAGGTGGTCACTCAGGCCCTGAGGATGCGGCGCGGAGCTGGGATGCCCACCTCCAGGTAAGGGGTGAGGTCAGGGGCAGAGTGAGATGACGACGCGCCCTGCTGTTGTTCTGCACTGTATCATGTCTGCAAATAAATGGAATAATTCAGTTTCCAGGACTCTTAACCTTTTCACTTGGCATAAATTGTGATCACCCAAATAAATACAGGCAAATCGCATTAAAAACATATATATACGGAGCTCATTTATTCAAGACATTTTCCAACTCTGAAAAATACCTGTATCTTACCAAAGGAGGAAAAAAAAAAAACCCTGAAAAGCTCCATTTAGTACTGCACACATCTATTTCTGTCTCCGTGAGCTATGAACTGCGGTGCTGTGATTCTTAATGGCTCCAGTGACCTCATGGTCCCACCTCAGACAGGTCAAAGGTCAGAGAAACCATTTTTTCCTCCATTCTGCATTGGCAGAGAGAGAGAGAGAGAGAGAGAGAGAGAGAGAGAGAGAGAGAGAGAGATGAGCGGACTGCCATGCAGTGCCAGAAATTTTTGAGCAATAATCAATTGCAAATTACATCTTATCAAGTTAAGAGTCAAATGGAGGGGGTTGTGGCTGAATATTTTATCAAAGCAATTTAATAAGGATGCAAATGACCCTAAACTTTTAAAGAGAGATTTGTAGGTATCCTGAAGAACTGCACCCCAGTCCTCCACCACCCCCAGCATGGGCAGCCTGTTCTGTTTTATAGAGAGCTCTAAGACCCCTAAGACAGAGGCCGAGGGCTACAGCCTCTAGAAGGGTCTGTGCTGCCCCCACAAGCCCCCTCAAAGCTCCATCTCCTCTGGAACCTGACACGAAAGGTTTACAATCAGCATGTTTTCTGGGACTGGGGCCATGGCTTTCCTTTGTGTTTAGCAACTCTGTTGAGAATGTGGCCTCCCACATTCATCACAGCCTGCTCACCAGGGTTACCGAGAGGTCAGACCTCCTAGGAGTGCCATGCGGGAAGATAGACTAGGGTCCAGCTTGAGAGGGACACTGTCCCTCTCAGCCCATCACAGTGGACACTTGCTCTTGAATGTGTCTCTACCAACGCTGCTACAGGTAGCGCTCAGACAGCTCTAGAGTGGAGCAAAAATATTGTGGCAAAATGCCATTCAGTGAACTAGACCATTGCTCCTTGGGCACCAGAGACACATTAACAATGTGGAGAGGCTGATATGCCATGGAAGCCCCCTAGCTGCCCCCTTCATGGTGCACATGCATGCTTGGGTTTACATAGAGAGAAAGAGAAACAGCTATTACACACGGCACTGTTTCCAGGCCCTTGGTGCAGGTCGCACTTTACAGTCCACACACACCTTTCACTTCTGCTCACCTGTGATACTCAGAATGATGCTCCCAGAGAGGAAGAACTCAAGGCTCATTCTCCTCTCACATTACGGTGCTGGGGCCCAGGAGCATAGAGAAACCTGGCTAATGTCACAAAGTAAAGGAGCCAGGTCCAAGACTCCCATGGGATAATGTCAGTACCTCATGTACCTAAAGGAGTCTTGTGCATCCAGAGGACCCCGAAAGAAGACTCTCCCAAGAATGATCAGAAGCTGGCATCCTTTGTCGATGGCTGTGTGGTAGTCATGACATCCATCTCTGCTTGGCACTTTGGGGGCTGCCACACCACTACACCATGTCTACACATAGTAGACATGGTAGAAGTAGGTATGGGCTGAGCTTGAGGTAATGCAAGGCTGTCAGTCGCTCTCCGCCTGGGGAAGAATGATAAAATGAACGAGCCTGAAGAGAAATGGAGGGGCCATTTGGTGGGCAACTTGAGTTACTCTGCCCCAGGAATAACGGCATGTTAGAATCTGCACAAGCTGGGGGAGGGGTGCAGAGATGTCCAGGAAACAAACCCTGAGATTATCCTTCCCAAAGTATTCCCACAGAGGGTAGGGCATCCTGCTTGCTCTCTAGCTTCAGTCATGGACATTTACGAGATCGAAGGCGCAGTGGCAGGCAAGCTCTATGCTGCTGAAGCGGCCTCTCACAGAGCTGCTGTCTGCACAAGCCCACACATCCCCCGTGTACTCGTCTGGGTCCATGAGCTGGACAAATCCCTCACCTTTGGGCTTTAATTACACTTGATTTTAACTTCTGTTGAATAATCACTCATCTTTCTCTAAGCCCCCATTTTTCCCAGAGCATTTTCTTGATGTTATTAGAGCTGTCTATAAAATATGAATCCCAATTCCATGATAGTCATAAAAGCCATAAAATTCTATGCCTGCCATGAAAATATTACATGATTTATTTTTGTGTGAAGTACATATTAAATCTCCGTGCTGGAATAGGAGTTTGACTCCCCAACATCACGAACTTTTAATAGCGTGCATTTTGCCTTAAATTGCTATTATTTTAGGTTTCTTTCTTCATTTTACAATAGCTCTCATTTCAAGATAGGATCAGAAAATAGTCTTGGCCTTATTTATAGATTAAAGTTAGCATTCATTGTCGTTTTAAGTTTTTCTCCCTTTTTATGGTATTCGGTTTTGTTTTATGTAGGACATGATTTAAACATTTGATTTGTTTTGTTTTATGTCAAGTGCCTTTGGAGAAATATCAGGTGATTAACCAGACCCTCTGACAAGGAGTCTGATACTGCCATTGCCAGGGTCAAGGGGTGGATCTGCATAAATCCACCCAAGCAAACACGTGGCTGGAATATACAGCGAGGGAGAGGAATCTGGACAGAGAGCAGAAGCAGGAGCAAATATTGGGACTATCTTACCTTTTCCCAGCGCCCATCAGTCAATTCACGAGGATTTACTGAGTTTCCAGTGTCTGGCAATGACCTAGACGTTGAAGTGGGCAGGCAAAAAGACAGAAGATTCCTAAATAGATGAGATTCATATACGTGAACCCATCTGAGGGCACCCATGGCAAGGCTAAGTGGGTATAGCTCCCACTGCCAGAGTTGGGGACTTTAAAGAACCAAGCTTGCTTTGCTGCAGAAAACAGGACTTGGTTTGACTCTTAAATGACCAAAAGAATTTAGAGAAGCTGAGGACAGTGTCAGACAAAGGGGCCTGGACTTCATTTACCAAGGAGAAATTGAGGGGTCCTGAATGGGATGTACAAATAGCAGCGTCCAAACCAACGCAGCCCTAGGACAGCCAAGCCCCAACCAAGCCCCCAACTCTACACTTGCCAGATTTGCTGTCCAAAGACCCCAGCAGCATTTCAAACCAGTCAAGGGTAGAGAGATTGATTTTCAGCCCACAGGACGCATGTGACATTTGGAATGAGTTGAAACTGATCTAAGAGATTTTCATTTCAAAAGATATCTGATATGATGTGTCGATGGGGCGTTCCACACACCTCATCAGAGTTCAAAGACTGCAGCCTTGAGAATGGCACTTTCAAGGTGGGGAACAGATGTGTGCAGCTGGAACAAGAGGGGGTCTTGGCCCCCTTCAGACATGGCCCACCCACCATCTGACATACCAAGGAGACAGTCACGAGCCTGAGGCAGGCAGGCTGAGTCTAGGCCCTGTTGGCACTGCCACTAGCAAGGTTACTTTTTCTTCCACACTCCCCTAACCTGTTCTCCCACTGCCCCAAGCCCTTCCCAGGGGACCCACACATTGTGAAACCATCAGTCGTAAAGTCCCTGGGCACGCCAGCAACAGCTGATGAGGAAGCGCCAAGTCCCACCAATCACTTGTTCTAATTTTGACAGGCATGCAGACATCTCCTGGCCCTACAACACCCGTATTTTAGTCAAGAGTCCACAGAGAGCAAAATCTAAGCAGAAGCTCCTCTGCTACCACCTGGGTAAGGAGAGCAACCAGTGTATGGTTTGCATCTAGATGTCCCCCCAAAGCCTCATGCAGTCTTAGATGGAACCTTTTCAAGGGTGGCTGAATCTAGAGATTGTGATCCTGGGATTTAAGGGATGTGTTTAGTAAATCAGACCACTGATTGATTTGGTTTAGTTCTGGCTAGGATTAAGGTTGTGAGTGCTACCTTGTTCTCCTCTGTGGTTGCCTTCTGCTAAGCTGCTCTGCCTTGGAGCCAGCCAATGATGGGCCAGAACATCCTCAAACTGTGAGCCAGGGAGACCTTTCACCCTTTAACTGTGGGTGTTGGATATTTTGCCTCAGAAAGAAGACGCACGTGATTAAGACACCCAGGAAATAGTAGCAAGAGCCAATGGAGTTAACGCAATAAAGGAAGTAGAGCTGATCACTGCTGGCTCACTTGCTTGCTTAATCTCACAGGTCTTTCATTATATAGAGAAACTGGAAAGCCACATCTCAAAATGCTCCATCAGTGGAAATTGGGAGGACAACAAAAATGGAAGAAATTATTTGCAGCTAAGTAGTCAAAGATTTACCAGTAAGTCTCGCACCATTCTGGGCTGTGCAAATGTGGCTGATAAAAAAGTCCCAGGGTATCCTACAGTGGGGCATCAGAAGGGAATCATTGCATGGAGGAGAAGTCAGAGACAGAGACATGAGTTGATGTTATTTGCATCTCTGTAAAATCAGAAAACTCTTCAGAGCAGGCCACAGAGGCAACATCAAGCTAAAAGGGCCACAGAAGCTGTCTGAAGGCCTCCTGGCATGCGCTCACCACGTAGAGCAGATTCTATCTGCTCTGAATGGACTTCACCCACTCCTTCCTGGTGGATCCCACCAGCTTGCAGTATAAGCCACCTTGCAGAATAGATGTGGCCAGGTACCCAGAAGCCACTTGAAGAGTCCCAGGGTCTGTGCTTCAGGAAATAGGCAAGCAACACAGTGCTTATCTTTGTTTAGAGCAGAGAAGTCACCAGGATGGTCCCCAGCCCTGGAGGATGGCCTGTCTTTGGAATGCAGGAGAATTCCACCTTGGGACACAACCATGGATATTCCTGAAATAATGAAACGTTAACCAAATTAATCCCACAGGTTAAACAAATAAGATTAATCTCAAAAATCTTGTAGAGCACTGGAGAGAAAACTCAGTGGCATAAGTACCCACCTGGCAAGCTCAAGGTCAGGAGTTTAGTTCCCAATACTCTAGGAGTTTAGTACTGCATACCATGTAGTACTTGGTGTCCCCAGTACTGCATGGCAGGCAGGCCCTGATTACAGGTACACACCTGTAATCCCAGCACTAGGAAGGCAGGGACAGGAGGATCACTACAAGTCCAAGCTGCACAGTGAGACCCTGTATCAAAAATTTAATTAGTGAATTAATTAATTCAAAAAAATCATATAGCAGAGTATAATATTTCTGTTCCATGGAGAAAAGGGCCAAGTTTATTTTGAGAACTTTATTTTTTGTCAAATTGAATAATTCTCCTACTTGCGTTAAAATAATAAAAACAATAAGAAAAGGAAACAAGTTAAAATTATTGAAGGGAGCCAGAAACTGACTTGGGAAATGGACAATTGGTGTTATGCTTTCTAAAGAGCCTTTCTTGAGGAACAACTGAAAGGACACAATGCAAAAATAGTAAGAGCTTTGCGAACAAAAATCAATCAAGAAAGATACACAAACCTGATTAGGAAAACAAAACAATGCATACTGTAATATATAGATCAGTCCGTGAACGGGTGGCTGGTTCCTCTAAGATTAAAGAAAATAACCTGAGGTGAGGGCCTCCTGCCTTTGCACTCTGTGCACAGCATCCCCACCTGGACCTGCCTTCCCCCTAGCTCCAAGCAATCTGCTGAGAAAGAATATTTTTGCTGCTAAATGATCTAGCTCCCCAGTGGTTCCTGCAGCCACCAGCTCACAAACAAATGACCTCGCCGGAGAATGAAAAGATTGCAGCGCCGGCCAGCAGGAGGCCCTCACATGGACACCTCACCCCGCTGTGGACGCCTCCAGGGGTCTGAAAAGATGCTGGTTCTCAAAGGCAAAATCAGAGCAGCAATAGAGGTGCAAGCCCTCCTGTGAGACTCGGCCTTGGGAAGGAGGCCTTTGGTCCAAGCAGGGAGAGTGAATATCCGGGTTAAAATAGAGCCAGGTGTTGTGTGCATTTTGGTCAACGATGATCAACCAGAATATGTGACAGGGTTTCCTAAGATTATAATAATGAGGCTTAAAACTCCCCGTGACCTGTGATGTGACAGCCATCCTAGCATCGGCACAACACCACTGGGGACATTGCTGTGTGGTGACCCTGGTGCCACCAGACCTACTGCCCTATGAGTCACATACAGCACTCAAGATCATGTGCAGCACATAATGCTTTGTAATCTAATAAATGGCAGCTAATTTAGCAACTTGCCTCAAAATCAATCAATCAATCAATCAATCAATCAATCAAGGCTGAGAATGTAGCTCAGTGCAAAGGCTCTGGGTTCAATCCCCCATACCACAAAAATTTAAAAAGGTAATAAATGACTCCATTGTGGATTTACTACACTCTACTTTGTGTAACTATTTTAATTCTAGTGTCAAGCAATCCACTGTGTTATACAGGCAACAGCGCCTGCTTCCAACATCATCTGACTGCCCCAAGAGGCCACACCCAGGACTGACCTATCCCATGGGGTGGCGGGGAGGGGGAGGAAGGGGGAGTACGTTCTATGACGTTTGCACCCTGGAGATGAAACTGCCTAATAATGAGCTCCTCAAGGATCTGCTCCCCCCCCCCCGTTAATTCACACGTGATTTTGTTTCAGTGTTCATATTTGAATTTCTCATTGAAGAAGATGGCAGCAGCCATGTGCGCTCCCAGCAATTGGGGAGGCTGAGATTGGAAGATTACAAGTTTGATCGCAGCCGGGACAATTTAGGGGATTCATGAGACCCTGTCTCAGAATAAATATATAATTTTTTTTAAAAAACAATAATAAGGCCAGGGATGTAGTTCGGTGTGAAAATCCTGGAGTTCGATCCCCCGTGCTACGAAGAGAGGGAGGGAAAAAAAGAGGGAGAAAAAAAAAAGGAGAGAGGGAGAGGGAGGGGGAAGGGCAGAAGGAGGCGGTCCGTGGCAGGGAGAGAAACAAGACGTGGTAGCGAGCAACGTACCAGACCGGAAGCCGGTGCATGGTGGTGGTTTATGGAAAGCGTCCACCGGCTTGTGGATGCTTCTCTGACCTAAGCTGCAGGAAGAAAGACGATCTAGCGTCCCCTAGCACGAGCCCTCCACTCGAAGGGCAGCTGAGCACAGCCGCTGAAAAACCGTGCTGATCAGCTGGCGGTGGCGTCCGCAGTGCAGGAACCACCTGCTTAATCCACGTGGCTACGTTTCCTGGAGTTGGCAGGTACTCGCGCACCTGCCAGCTAACCTGGTCTGTCTGCTGTGCTGAGCTTCGAGGCTTCTCTGCCTACCGTTCAGGTCGATGCAGTTCCGTCCTTCTTGTGCTCCACAATCCTTTACTTTGATTTTGAAATGCAAGGAACAATTCGAACAGATGTGGGACATTAACAAAAGCTGTTGACAACTATTTCGGCCTTTTTTCAACCAGAAAATAGATAGCGCACCCCGCCCTCCTTCTCTTTCCTTTTACACTCATTATTGTACAAATAAGAAGCCATCCGTCTGGTTCGGATAACCTGTTTCTTTCTAAACTTGTGTACATCTGCCTTGCCCTGAATTAATGCCGCTAGCCTCAGGGGATGTGGCTGCTAATTACTCTGGTGGAAAAGTGGCCATTATCCCCAGTGCCCGCGCGCGATGGCTGGTGTCACACAATGTCAAAACAGACACAGAAGTCAAGCATCTGCCTCTTACAAAAACAGTAAATTAAATGCACGATGAAAGATTATCACTTATATTTATCATAACAAGATGTTGCATTTACGTCTTCCTCCCTCTTTAAATAAGGATCCCATATACATTTTCTAATTTATAATCTAGTATGTATTATAGGAATAGAGTTGTCTAATCTCAGCTCATTAAAATCGCATATTATTCACAATAACCCACCACTAAAGGCTCATCATATTAGCAAGAAGGAATAAAAAGTGTTTTTAAAATGAAGTTTCATTTTAAGCATTTTCCTTTGGAGACAGTCCAACATGTTAAAGGAAAGACAGGAACATGTGTAATAAAATACCTTGGCAATGAAAATTTCCCCGAAAAAAAAAATAAAGAAGAAATAATACCAAGGACAATTAAAATATGTTGCAAATATGAAACAGGAATCCCACAACCAAATTCAAGGTGTGTGCTTTCAAGTGTACCCTAACGAAGAAAGAAAAGTTAAAAAAATCAGGCTAGGAATTCTCTCTCTCTCTCTCTCTCTCTCTCTCTCTCTCTCTCTCTCTCTCTTGTCTCTCTCTCTCTCTCTCTTGTTTTTAATCAAGATTCCTTTTCATCCTGCAGCCCTAGATGATAATCCGTAGGTATCTTGTTATCTGAGTGAGGCAGTTCTTTTCTTCCTCCTGTTCTAGCCAGAACTGATGTTCAGATCATTACTATATGCACAAAGAGGCAGGAGTGTCGCATTTGTAATTCTCATGAATGTCACCCCATCCACAGCAGGCCATCAGAAGAGGGGTTATGAATACTCCGTTTGCTGAGTGAGATGATCCTGGCATTAGCGATGTGGCATTTCCCACATGTTTAGCCTGAAAGAAGACATTTGTTTGGACTCTACGCTTCTGTGTACTTTTTTAATGCAATAAAATTGACAGATGACTCCTTTTTGCAACAGGTTTGGAGAACGAAAATGTTGTGGCTGCACCCTCCCCTCTCTTCCTTGATGGCTGTTTGGACAGCAGTCTTAAAAAATCACTAGTCACTAAAATCCCTCATGCCCATTTCATATTGTGTTGATTCATATTAAATTCATGACAACAAAAAAGCAACTTGAGGCACTTTTGGAAATGACCGCTCTTTAGTGCGTCTCTCCTTCCTCCGGGCTCGGTGGGCCCAGCGCCCATAAAGCTGCCTGCTGTCTTGTGTCATGAAAAGAAACAGCTTTGCCTGGGAATGCCATTACTGTGTAATGAGGCATGCAGCAAAATATACCTTCAGCAGCCACTTGATGAAGGCTTGCTGACACACAAGCCCAGACAGAAATGTTTTTTTGTATGTTCTTCCTTATTTTGTCCATCAATCACATCATTAGTCAAAGCAGACAAGCCTGTCAGCCAGGCCCAGATGCGGAGTGGCAGGCGTTCGGCGGACAGGTGTTCCAGCTCCCCCAAAACGAAATCTTGAAATGAGAAAGGAGCCAAGACCTTGATTCAAGGGCTGGAATGTCAATGAGAGAGAAGAGACGCAGAGGGGAGAAGTCCAGACGCGGACCTCAGCTGAGTGGACCAGCGTGGCTCCTGGGATGATGGCCTGACCCAGCCGGAGCTGGGATTCAATTCCGGAGAGGCTGAATGGATAAAGAAAAGAAATCGGCTCATTTCTTGTGGTCAGTGAGGTATTCAAATACAACATTCAAAAACAATAAATAAATGAAACTTCCTGGGTGACCCTTTTCAATATCCCAAATGCATAAAATTCAATTGGATAGTTCAGATGCCTGGGGCCACCCAAGCCCATCGACCTGATACTGGCTGGGAAATGAACACCCCAAAGAGCTTGCATCTGCGCCAGCATTGTTGTCCCCATCTGGCGAAGCCACCCTCCTCTCTAGCACACCTGACAGGTCTTTCCTTTTGGGCATTGTTTTCTCTCTGGTACTTAACAGGTTAACAAAAACAACCACATGGAATTATCTTCAGTGGTTAATTTCTATCTTTTCAAGCAAGCCCACAATGAACTTGCTTGCTGCACTCAATGTCTGGATTCTGCCTGTTACCAAGAAGGACAAGCTCCTAAAGGCCCCCACGTTAGCTCTGTCCACTTCAGACGCAGCATCCAGACTTAAGACCTGGGGATGGTCCAGCGGAGCTGAGGTGCTAGCAGGCACTGCTTTATTTTGCGTCCATTCTACTTCTATAACAGGCTGTTTTGTGGAGCAGTTTTAAATTCACAGCAAAACTGTGGAGATATATAAAGTCCCATGTCCAATTTCCCCTATTATTAATATCTTAAGCATATTACATTCGTTGCAATTGATGAGCCAGTATTGGTACATCATCGTTCACTAAAATCCACCTTTAGTTCATATTTTTCTTAGCTTTTAGGTTATGTCTCTTACTGAACCAAAATACCATCAAGAACACACTGAGACTAAAACAAAGAAACAAATAAAAAGAACACATTGAGCTTAGGTGTCATGTTTCTTTAAGATCTTAGATACAATAGCCTCAAACTTTATTTCATATGGTGTGGGCCATTTTAAGACGTTTTATGTGTGCCATTTTTTAATCTCACTTGTTTTATGACATT
>NW_004524659.1:3582363-3596321 GCF_000260255.1 Octodon degus | reverse complement strand
ATATATATATTTGTACACCTCAATAAAAAAATGGTGCAAAAAAGAATGGGGAAGGAAATGACAGGGAAGGAAGCAAAGGAATGAGGACTATCGAAAGGTCAGAAGTCTTTATACAGAACTGGTGAGAAGATTCCGACACTCCAATCTTTCCCAGAGTTGACCTTTCCAAAGATATGCTGAGCAGGAAGGGGGTGATGCCTGATAGAAGATTCAGACACACACTTCCACCTTTAACTGAGAATTAAATCTGTAGATATTTCCTCTGGGGTTTTCAAAAGGAAAGCAAGCACATCATTAATCTAAGCAGCCATTAGATGCCACCATGGCCGGACTCTATTTATCTAGGCCAAGGTTGAGGGGAACAGAGGCTATGGAGACCTCAGGTTAGAATGACGTAGATGACCACTGCTGTGGCCCCAAGACCAGGGCTGTGTCTTCTCCAGAAAGCCGCAGCCCTCAGCCTCCTAAAGCTGAGATTGGTGGTGGGAAGTAAGCCCATCTCTGCAAAGATGGATCTCGGGGTCTCTCTTCCTCCTTTGCCTTTCTTTCTATCTCTCCTTCCTCTTCCACATACATACTCAGGGACTGCAGAGTAAGGACAGAGGGTCAGATTAGGAATGAGCGGTCACTTTCAATGATTGAGAAAAGACATTCACTTCTTCCTGTCTCAAATCTTTTTTTTTTTTTTTTGTACTTTTCTTTTTTATTACTAGGTTCTTTTTTTATTAATTTTATTGAGAAATAAATAGGAAAACAGATTAATAGGAAAATTTCAACAATTAATACATTGTATATTGTTGTCTTCCAAGTGGTTATTCATGGTACAAGATGCAGACATGATATCCTGTCCAAAAGCTATAAGTACAAATCTTTCTTCTCAATGAATTAAGAGAAAGTAGCTGTACATCTATCCTATTTTGAATATACAGAGACAAAATGGTCCTTCATTTGTATCCCCTTTTTTTGTTTAGTTTTGTCAGAGATGGGTATTCCATTGCCATTTAAATATTGTAGGTACATGAATTCAGCAAAATAATCCAATATACTCCAGGAGTCTATAATCCTAGTGGGTTATCCACAGGACTGGCAATGTCAGAAGTTGTTGACTTGAGCCTTTTACAGCTCAATCTATTAATATGGCTTTACTTTTTATACCTCATTTTTATACTTTTCTGCTGGATGGTTAAGACCAAGATAAAACAAGACATATATATATATATATATATATATATATCAAGAAATGTAACTTTCGTATCTGCCAAGGTCAATCAAATCCCTTCAGGATTTACCCTAAATCTCTGTAGCATAGTTTGTAAGTCCTGTCTCAAGTCTTATCTGGGGACAAAATACTCTTTCTCTGTCCTTCTCTCTGTCTCTCTGTCTCTGTCTGTCTCTTTTACTTTCTGTCTCTATCTCTCCCTCTCTGTTCTCTCTCTATCTCTGAATCTGTCTATCAGTCTGTCTGTCTTTGTCTCTCTCGGTCTCTGTCTCTTTCGTACTCTCTTACTTTCTCCTTCTCTGTGTCTCTCTCTGCCCTCTCTCTCCCTCTCTCTCTATCTCTGTATTTCTGCCTCTCTCTCTCCCTCTCTTTCTGTCTCTGTGTCTCTTTCTCTTCTCTTTCTTTCTCTCTCTATCCCTGTCTCCCTCTCCCCACTCTCTGTCTCTGTGTCTTTCTCCCCCTTTCTCTCTGTCTGTTTCTGTCTCTCTGTCTGTCTCCCTCTCCCACTCTGTCTCTGTCTGTCTCCCTCTCTCCCCCCTTTGTCTCTCTCTCTTGTCCTTTCTCTGTCTCTCTCTGCCTCTCTGTCCCTCTCTCCCATCTCTGTCTCCCCCTCTCTCTGTATCTCTCTTTAACTCTGTCTCTCTCTCCGTCTCTCTGTCTGTGTGTCTCTCCCCCTTTGTCTCTCTCTTTCCCTCCCTGTCTTTCTCTCTGTGTCTCTCTCTGTCTCTCTGTCCCTCTCTCCCTCTCCCCCATCTCTGTGTCTCTCTCTCCCTCTCTCCCTTTCTTTCTATCTCTCTGTAACTCTCTATGTCTCTCTCTGTTTCTCTGTCTCTGTCTCCTTCTCTCTTTCTCACCTTCTCTTTCTCCCCACCATACAAGGGGTTGAACCCAAGGCCTTCATACTGAGATACACCCCCAGTCTTTTTATTTTTCATTTTGCAACAGAAACTTGCTAAGTCATTAATTTGACTGGGTTGAGATCAAACTGGCAATCCTCCTACCTCAACTTTCCAAGTAGGCAAATATTGCCTCTTAAAGGACTTACAATTACTAAGACATCCAGACACACAGCCTCTTGGTATCTATCACTTCCTTCCAGGACCCTGGATGCTATATGTAATGTTGCTAAATTATACTTTATCTCTCAGCTTTGCAAGCACCCCAAGTTCTCTAGCTCGTACACACATTTTATCAGCCTGTCTCTAAACTAGGTCTATAGAAAGTAGAATAAATGAATCCAATGTTCTATTCAGTTTGCATCATCTGACATTTATTCTTAGAGAGGATAAGTAACAAAATAAAAGCTGCAATCCCACTATAGAAATTTTGGGACCTGATTTATACCAATCAATCAATCAATTTTACAAAGCCTCTACCAGGTGTACACCAAATAGGAAAATTACTTCTTACCTTCATGAAACGTGTAATGTTTGAGGAAGTAAAACCACATCCCTGTCCCCTTACAATGCACAAATTAGGTAGTCTCCTGATTGATGGTGGATCAATTCAGAGCCCAGCACAGATAACCTATTTTATTTTCTTGGGGATTTGGAATTTCAATACAGAACTAAAACTTTGGGCAGGCCTCTGTGTCTTCTATTTTAGAAACAAAAATGTTCACTTTCAAAATACTATTATTACATGTATGATACTAATACAAGAAAAATATAATTCTGATGAATGAGACTTGTTTGATTGATCTCTGTGTGTGTGTGTGTGTTTGTGTGTGTGTGTGTGTGTATGTGTAAGTTGTTCCATTGTGGTGCCTTCTACAGTACACATATAGTTGGTAAATGGGCCCCAAAGATTCAGACTTTGGAAGCTGGTCCTCAATATAGTAACATTAAAAAGTAGAGGGACGTTTAGGACAAAGAGTCTAGTGGCAGGTTACTAGGTTATTGGGGGCTCTGCCTGGAAAGCTATCAAATTAGTTCTCCCGAGACTAGTCTCCCCAGGCTTCCTGTCTCACTAAATGTTCTCCATTCTTTGTACGTGCTGTCCACAATGGACCACAATAACATGATGCATCTTGGGGTCCACATTAGATCCAGCGTCACATTGCTCTGGCATTTAGTCTCACAAACCACAATCTCAGTAAATTTCTGCCCTTTATTTCATTATAGTAACAAATAAATGAACTAATACATTTAGTTGAGAACTTCTGCTAGGGAGATGGCTGGATTGAACTATTTCTTCACCTTAAAAGTACCTTTCCATGTCTTTCAGAGGAAATATGACAGTTTCTCAGTTTGTTCCTAGTATTTCTTTTATCTAATTTTTGAATGGAGGCCCAGTGACACAAATATAGACCCAAAGATAGCATCAAAGTCATTATTGATGGGATCTTCATAGGAACAGGTAGTACCAAAACCTTTGAACACTGTATATCATTTGAACACAAACCACACAGAGTAGTTATTAGAACCCCCAATTTCATAGGCAGTTCAGAAAGGATAAGCAATTAATAAGAGTGGTGACTCTGTGAGTGCCAGTCCCTGGATACAACAATGGTTTTTGAGGGCTCCAAGGCCCTTTACTCATCATGACATCATATTCAAGGCTAGACAAAGGGTCTGTCTTAGTTACTTTTCTTTTTGAAGAGACAAAATACCCAACACCCAAAGTTAAAGAAGAAAAGGTTTATTTAACTTATAGTTTATAGACTTTCTCATCTATGATCATCTGGCTCCACGGTAGGGTGGCTCAGCAGGGAACATCACAGAGAATCATTCATGGCAAGCAGAAGACAGCAAAGGCAACAAGCAAAATAGGCAAGGTTCTTTCTTATACTGGATGCAGTCTACCTGCCCTAGGTTGGATGCAGCACTCACACCTTTAATTCTAGCCAGAACTATGCCAAACCACTCAGAGGAACAATTCACTGATTGCACACCCTTAACCCCAGCTCACACTCTCTAGATTCTTCCACCTCTGAAAAAAATCTATGACCACATGACACTTTGGGGGCACATCCAGACACAAAGCCCTAAGATCACCCAAGATTGTCTGGAGATTCTAGAGAGTGCACCAAATTTACAAATGTTCTGCGGAGTTTTGCAGAAAGTTTGTACATCATGAGTTATATTTCTATTGATAATGAGAGGCCAAATCAAAGTCTTTTGCTCAGCAAGTGGAAGGTATAATTGGAGGGTGATTCAGTTAGGTGCTGCTATAGTTTGAATCTGGTGTGTTCTCCAAATACCAATACGTGAAAGGCTTGGTTGCCAGCCTGGCAGTGCTAATGGAAGGCAATGGAAACTTCAGGTGCAGGGCCCAGTGGAAGGAAGGTGGATCATTGAAAGTGAGCTCTTGAATGAGATATTCGGTCCCAACTCCTTCCTTTTCCTGTCTCTGCTTCCCAAATGCCATACGTGAACAACTTCCTCTGTCAGGCACTCTTGCCAGGAAGTACTGTTTTGCCATAGGCTTCCAAGTATCAAGCTAGCCAACGACGGCCTGAAAGCTCTGAAATCATCTGTACCATAAATCTTGTTTCTGCATAAGTTGTTTATCTAAATTACTTTATCACAGCAACGCAAAGCTGACTAACACAGGGGCTAAGGTCTTATTCATTCTGTTGTAGGGGCCATGAAGAATAGTCCTTGGCCCACACCCCTCAGGTTTCCTGCGCCAGTCCCTCTGCTGCAGAAAAAAAGGAAGAGGTGTGAGAAATGGAACAAAGCAAGAATAAGTTTATTTCCAGAAGACATTGGTAAAAAAACACTTAGAGCAGGGGAAACCCCTGCCTGTCTAACTGCTATATATGGGACACTGGTCATGATTTATGGGTTAGTGGGGGACCCAGGGCCCATCTTATCCCTCCCCACAGATGGTATCAGCTCATTGCTAGTGAGTCCTGGGAGGGGTGTAACAGCTCCTTTTTTTCTTGCCCTTTTTGTAATAGTTCATACAAAGAAGAATTTAGCTAATCTCAGAATGTCTCTGGCCTATGCACTAATCACAGACAATTTAGGTTAGCTTCTTCTCATGCTTAAGGGGACCATCCCTACACTAGCCCTAACTTTTGGTCCTATGCCTACACTATTTTCCAAGCTTATTGTAAGGTATAACTGTTAAGGTTGCCAAAGTGCCAAAGACTAAGAAGAGAACAATGTATCGAAAGTTCTCAAGCCTCTCCAGCACCCACGTGCCAATACACGGACATAGTGGTATCATGCCTGTAAAAAACACAGGTGATGTTTAAAGCATTCAGAGAATGCGACATTTTCTCTAATGCTCTATAGAGTGGTTATATCCCAGCTCCTTTAATGACTCAGAGTGCAAAGAACTGCCAGTGGCATTCAGCTGCCATCAGCTTGCCCCGCGGGAGGCCCTGAGGTTGGTATAAGGTTCAAAGCTCTGGGTCTATACGAAGCAAGAAGGCTCTCCAGGATGCTGATACAAGCACTGTCATTGATTTTTCCATTCTTATGAAGCAGCCCCCAGCTGGCCTCCAGGGCATACTGTCGATAGTTCCAAAGGTCACACCAACATTTCATGTACTAGGAGGCTGGGCACAGCCACTGCATGGGGGATCGGCGGTGAGCAGTGGTACTTCCTCCACACACAAGCCCGGGAAACTTCTGCTTAGGCTGAGTTAACAGAAAGACGCATTCCACTGGAGTGCCTCCCGGCATCCCCCTACCTGCGAGGCCCAGCATGCCCGAAACCACATCTGTCTGTGTCCCAGGAGCCTCCTCGGTGCTCCTGCGTGGTCAGCTGTGCTGCCGCAGAGCTCTGGCCTTGCCCGATCCCATTCTCCTCCCCTATCTGTAGGCACATGGGTGTCGGGAGAACAGGCAGAGACCCATAGCTACCCTGGCAGATGAATAGGTAGGAGCCTGATATATTTAAATAATTGTTAGCATGTATTTTGTGAGTGTGGGAAGACATGATATTTAGCAAGAAAACTTCAACCCTTTGTTTTTCATGTTTCACTTCAGAAACACATCCATGTGAAATAGCAAATGATTCAAATAGCATAGAAATACACAGCGGAAACATGTAAGCCCTCAAATACATGCCTACACTTCCTCTACACCTCTCCTTTGATTTCATACTAAGCACTATAGAACAGTTAGATTCACATCTTTCCAGTTAATGTTCTCCACCCCTTTCCAGATATTGATATAAAATTATAATATATATGCATATATATTATAATTTTCACATGAGATTATGTTATACTTACACGTTCTCTCGTATCCTGAATTGATTTTTCTAAACTCATCTTAAAGACCTTTAAAAGGCAGGATGCATCATTTCTCTTAACAAACTGCTTAGAATTCTACTGTGCAGACCTACGTAATAATTTATTGCAAAATAATTAATCTATACCTAATTTTTTCATTATCATGAATCTGATTGTGGTGTATGATTTTGTATATACATCTTCCACTGTAAACAAAATTAAATTTTCAAATTGCATTTCTTGAATTAAAGTCATTTGTCTAAAGGATATATACCATTTAATTTCTAGCTGTCCTGATTTTGGCATGACCTGCCAAGTCTTCTTTCCGAAGGACATAGTAGTTGATTTACCTGTGGTAGCGATATCAGCAGGGGTATAATTCCTTGTATCTTCACCTCCCTAGGATGTCAGTCGTTTAAAATTTTACCAATGTAGGTGCGGCCAAATAGCTCAGTGGATTAAAGCACCTGCAAGCAGGCACAGGGGCCTCCCAGGCCTACTGTGCAGGCCCCATCCCCAGGGTGGGCTGAGATGGCAAATGAGACTGGGCGTGGTGGCACATACCTATCATCCCAGCACTTGAGAGGCTGTAAACAGAAGAATCACTATGAGTCCGATCTAGTAGTAGGACCCTGAACACCCTGTAGACTCTTCCCTAAAATACAAAAATAAATAAATAGATAAATGATAAAATTTTACCAATGTAATGTATGAAAATAAACAATCTAACTTTTTTTGATTTCTCTGATTACTAGAAAGTAGAGAGAGAGAGGGAGAGAGAGGTTGAGAGAGAGAGAGAGATAGAATAGCTATCTATATAGAGATAGAATAGCTATCTACATATGCATATAGTTTCCTGTTTTCTAAATTCCCTTTCTTATTCTCTAAATTCTCTAATCATTTTCTCTGTTTAATTTTCTATGGAGTTGTTTTTATTTTTCTTACAGACATTCAGAAGTTTCCACTGTTACGAATATTTCTCTCAATCCATTTGTCTTTTTTTTCAGAGCTTTGTTTATTTTAATGCAGTAAAATATGCCAACTTGTTCTTCAGAGACTTTAGACTTCCTTTGTCATTGAGGAGTAGAGCATCCTGTACACCCTAAGATGACTGTATTTTAGTAATTTTTATCAGCTTTTCAATCTGTGCCAAATTTGTGCATGCTATGAAGTAGAGGTCTAATTTTCCAAATGAATAGCTGCCCACCTTTATCATTGGTTAATTGGTCCATTGATTTTCCTTCAACTCTGAGCACCATATTTGCCAAAAACTCTCAATTACGTAGTTCCATTTCTTCTCTTTTAGTCTACCCCACTGCTCTCTTCTTTCTTACAACTGCAATTGATATACATTTAGATTAGTGGGTAAATTATTCCTCCCACCTTCAGTCTCCTTTTTCTCTTTAAAATATCTTCACGATTCTTCTGTAACGTCTCTCCTGTATAATTTTAGGAGCTGCTTCCCCTATTTTGTTTTAAATACTTTTACTGAGGTTTAATTGCAAGTTGCATTCCACACCCACATCCCTCAGCCTTCCTACTCCTCTTCTCTCCAGACACTGCTGTATCATTTCCTAAAATAAACTACCTGCACGCAAGTCAGATTTTACCTTCTGGGGAGGCTGTTTCTAGCCCAAGACAGTAGGAAATTAACTAGTGAATGAATAATTGACTTGAGGGAATGTAGTATGTCTTAGTTGTTGAATCTTCCTATTTCTGAGGAATCTTTAATTATGGACCCTCTTATAAACTTTTACAGCGTTATCAATACAAGTCATGCATATTTTCAATTAGCTTTATCACTCAATCTTTGTTCTATGTGTTTTGTTGCTATGAAAATAGGCATTTCGCTAAATGCCTATCTTGTGATATCTCCTACTCTTGTGACTGTTTATAAATGTTCTTTTTGTATGTTTATTTTGTATCCAACTACATTCAAATGTATTTTAATTTATTTGGAATTGTTAAGTGTAAAACAGATCAGCTGTAAATAGCCAGAGTGCCGTTTCTTCTATCACAATATTTATCTTCTCAGTTTTACTTCTTTATTCAGTGACTGAGATTGAAATGGAAATTTCTTCTTCTATCTAGTGTTCACATTCATGGTTTCATCTCACTCTACTCAACTGAGGTCCCAAAATATTAAATGGAAAAAAATCCAGAAACAAATAACTTAATTTTACATTGCACACCATTCTGAGCAGGGTAGTGAAACCTCACGCTGTCTATCCTCTTAGCCCATCTTGGGGTGTCAATCATCCTTTTGTCCATCATCTTCTCTGCTTGTCTTTCTGTCACTTAGTAGCTGTTTCAACTACAGATCAACTGCCTTATTGTCACAGTGCTCAAGTTCACATGACCCTTATGTTAGTTGATAATGGCCTCACAGTGCCAATGTAGGGATGCCAGCAATTTGCATATGCAGAAGACCAGCCATAAAATGCTTCCTTTAAATGAAATCATGAAAGCTCTTGACTTATTAAGGGGAAAAAAAAAACAACTGATGCAGAGGTTGCTAATATATAGACATATCCACAGGACAACAGGGTACTTTGAGAAAATCTATAAATATAACTGTTACAGCAAAATACTATTATAATTGTTCTGTTTTGCTCTTGTTTTTGTCTTCTTGCTATGCCTAAATTATAATTTAAACTCTACTACGGCATCTAGGTACAGAAAAATCATAATACATAAAGAAGTCATTAATGATCTATAACCTCAGCAATCCAACAGGGTGCTTGGACCATAATCCTACTGGCTAAAAGAAAACCACCATATTGCTAATTTTACACCATTAATATAGATTTCTTTACTTTTTATTGAATTAAAAAAGTTTTCCTCTTTTTTTGGCTTACTATGACTTTTAAAAATCATGAATAAGAGATTAATTTTCTTTAATTTGTATTTCATGTTTGATAACATCTCTATTTTCCCTTGTGAAATTTGTTAATTAAAGTAATAGAATCATTTAGATTCAGCTATATTTTATTTACTAAGATAAACTTAGTAAAAAGCAGCAGGGTTATATTTTTACTCAGAGCTTTTCTATGTTCATATATGAAATTTTCTATTTTCTGTTACTCTTGTATTCTTTTATAAGAAGGAAAATATTTCTATTACAGAATGAGTTGGGAAGGTTTCCATGTTTTTCTAAAATCTGGAATATAAAAATTATCTTTCTTTTTAGGGGTTAGTATGACTTGCCTGTAAATGGTCTAGATCTGGTATCATTTTTAGTACATTATTTGCTATTTTAAAAACTTTTTCCAAAAAGTCTGGTCTTTTCAAGTTGTTCACTGAACTAAATCTATGACTTATCTTCACCAGAAAGCTTTCTACTTCATTAACAATTTAGAATGTAATAATCCTCACCTCATCTTATAATTCCCTCATTGTGCAAGGCTGTGTTTGCTTGCATATTTCCAATATTATCTATCTTTGCGCATATCATTTTCCTCTTTGGACCAGACATAATGCTTTTTCAAAGGACTAAGTATTAAAGCTAATATTTTTATTTTATTAATTTTTGAATTTGTTGTTGTCATCACTTTTGCTCTACTTTCGCTGGATTTATAAGATTGCCTTTTATAATTCTTGAATCTCACATCTATTTTATTTAATTTTAATCATTTTTGTTTTCTATTACACATTCTTACTGTTCTTAGGACTGCCATCGGTTTTATTATTTTTAAAATATTCCCACTTTATCATGACTTTATTGTTTCTACTTTGGTATTCTTCGTAACTCTAGGGTTATTTTAGAAGTCTGAATTTTTACTGTTAATAGTCTTCATAATCCATACGATTTCTGACTTGAGAGTTGCAGAAAATTTCTTTTTAATTTAACAAATGATCAATTTTGTAGATATCTCATGCATGTTTAAAAATAATATCGGGCCAGCCAGATAACTCAGTGGACTAAAACACCTGTTTAGGGAAGCACAGGGATAGGGGTTCGATCCCCAGCATGCCATGCCAGCCCGGTCCCCAGGGCACCCTGAGATGATGACTGAGTCTACGAGTGGTCTCAGTCTCAGTGGCATACACCTGTAATCCCAGCACTGGGGAGACTGAAACAGGAGGATCACTACTAGTCTGATCTGTGTATTGAAATCCTGTATACCCAGTACTACATACATTTTTTTAAAGCAGTATAAGTTTTCACAAATATATAAGCAAGTTATTGCTTTTGTCTTACAATATTATTCACCTTTCATTTATTCAGTATATTCTTAGTTTAGAAAGTGCTGAGAAAATCCAGACAAATATTTCCCCCAAATAACTGAGGCTGTATTACACTTATTGCATCCTCCTTTTGAATTTATTTGTTTTACCTTTTGCTTTATACATTTGGAAGCTATGTTGCTGGGTACATAAGACTTTTTATTACAGTGAGCTAAAAACTTTTGTCCCTTACAACACTTTGACCTGGGACACAGCAAATGGCTTAATGAAGCCTGAATGGAGTCTGTGCCAAGGGAAAATGTGGGCAACTTAAGCAGGGGTCAGAATACCAAGCTCTCAGTTTTGACTTGTGTTCTCTAGGTAACAGGGTTCATCAAATATTTTAACTGAGGTGGTGGTTAGGACTGTGTTTGCTTTTACTCCCTCATTTGTACTGCAAGAATGGAGTTATGAAAAGCAGAACAGAGTGCTAGCCAAAGGGAAGCCCAAAATAAAGTCTGGAAAGTAGATCAGAGTAAATGGAAGAAAAAAAGTCCTATGTAAAGACAAACTATTGATCAATAATTACACTCCAGAGTGTAAAACATCATGCAGATCTACTGATCACAGAGGGTAGAGACAATAGCTTGGAGACCCAAGTGTTCAGCATGGATAGAGAAAGTCTTCCCTTGCAGAGGAAATGATTAGGAAACCCGAATTCTGCAAAAGTAGCAATTCTGGCCCAAAACACAGAAATGTTGCACAATGACGGTAACCAGTTCAGAAGACAGCTTACACTTGGCTACTAGGAAAGACAAAGTATACCAGAGATACTCTGCCCAAATTGGTCCTAAAACAGGCAGGGTCAGTATCTTAAGACTTGGTAGTCCAAGAGGATGGCTACCTGGAGCTCTCAACTTCTTTCTGTTCCACAAAGAATGCAGGTGGGAACAGAGATAGCTTGTCTATGCTGCCGCTGGCACCCCCCCTTGCTCTTCAGTAGGGACATGCAGGTTGACCTGGACCCCAAACACAGGCAGTCCAGGCACTGTAAGTTTCAGTGGGGCAACTATCTTCCTGGAGGGACTGTAGCTCCCAAATTTAGGATAAAGTGACTGTCCTACTACCACTCAGAAAAAAACTGCTCAATCAATCCTCACAGTGCCCATAGATGACACTCTGCTGCTGCACGGCCTCCTGGGAATCACTATTGGTCAACACCTCTTCCCGAAGAGGCAGATCTGAATGAAGCTATATTTCTCTGACAGAAGCCAACGCAATATGGAATGTTCTGGGGCAAGAGAAGGAAGAAAAACAACAGAATAAATTAAGCTTAGAGTTTCAGGGTTGACCTTGAATATTCCGTCTGTTTTCAGAACTTGAGGGGCAAGCAATGCCTGTTTCCAATTAATTTTATTCTTTATCATTTTCCTTAAAGGAAACATGCCTTTAGAATCAAAGACTTCTCTGTATTTAAATAAATAAATAAGTCCTGGGAAAGTGTCACCATTCAAATTCTTTTGCTGTAATGTATGAATAATTCGTGTAAATTAAAGAGTAAGTAATAATGTATACATTGTTACAAAGAGGGTTAGAGAGAATGGCAAAAAGCTGCTATTTTACAGAATAGTTTTTCAGGAAAGTTATAAAACTAATAATTTTAGGAAAGCAATAGGCAATGCTGGTTTTTAAAAAAGCATATAAAATATATTTTGAGTTGAAAGTGTTTTTAAAATTTTCTAATCCTTTCTAGTGACATTTTAAAGTCAGAAGAATTCACATAGATATCTAAATTCCTTTCTATTTAGAAATATATAGATACATGACAACATTTCCTCCCAAATCCACAGATACTAAGAAGCGGCCATCCCAAAGACTCACATACCCTCTTTCATTAGGATCCCTTCCCCTAGCTCAATTTTGGAGGCATTTGCCATTTAGCATTATGTTTGCATGAGAGTTCTACAAGGAGTAGAATTAAGAATAAAGTAACACCAGGTTGTTACAAAGAAAATAGAAGCATATTAGCTATGTCATAAAGTCCTGATGTTTCAAAGTAATTGGTGTGTTCTTTGCCTTGCCAGCATTATTTATTGAAGTGACTTTTCTGGCCTCTATCCTGGCAACTTCCATGTACAACACAACACACCTGTGGTGTTGGAGGAGGCTCAGCTGGGCATTGGTGGGAAACACTCCCTTAAGCACTACCACTTCATTCTGAGAATGGTATCTGCCAGTATGCATCCAAAGGAATGCTTGATAAGATACAATCACCAAAAAATAATAAAACTGCAAAGCTGGACTTGAAGGAAGAAATCCTCATAGGTCAGAAGTGAAGAAGAAACTGAAAACAAGAGTAACAAGCAAGGAGCTAATGCCACAAGTGGATGGGATGGCAGGAGTCAGAGGGCATCTGTGTTAGGTCACCAGGGTCCCCATGATAATGCACCATGAGCAAGATAACTTAGCATGTCATAATGCCTTATGATTCTAAAGGCCAGAAGTGGGAAAACACTGCCAACAGCATCCTATTCCCTGTGAAGGTACTAGGAAAGAGAAGCTCCATTTCTCTCTCCTAGCTTTTGGTAGCTTCATGTATTCCTTGGCTTGTAGATTCAGCGTTCTATCTTCTTCCTTTCCTTGTCACTCTTCCCACATGTTTGCCTCTGTGACTACCTAGCTCTGTGTCCATGTTCCCCTTTTCATAGAAATCAGTCTTGTTGGATTGGAGTCCATCCTCAGGACCTTGGTTTTACTTCATTTCCTCTGTAAAGATCCTATTTCCTGGTGGGGGAGATAGCTCAGTAGAGTAAGTACTTGCCTAGCAAGTGCAGGTTCCTGAGTTCAATCCCCAGTACTGCAAAAAAAAAAAAAATTAAATAAATAAATAAATAAATAAATTGGGGCCAGGGATATAGCTCAGTAGAATAAGCACTTGCCTGGCAAGTGCAAGGACCTGAGTTCAATTCCAGTTCCATTAAAAAAAAAAATCCTATTTCCAAAGAAGTTCATACTCTGAAGTACTCAGATGAGGGCAGAGGAGAACAATTTGACCCATAATTATATCACTGCAGTCAATCTCCAAGGCTGAGATTTTGAAGGCTATGTAGAAAGTGAAGATGAGACCTTAAGCCACAGTGCATAGGCATTGGAACATGGTCTCCATATCATGACAGGATGTCCAACTGGCTGCACTCTTGCTTAAAAGGAAGGCTCTGAGAAAGAGCTCCTTCAGTGGTCTAGATCCCAATGCTTAATTGAGGATTTAAAATCCCAGGCTATAAATGTTGAATTTGGGGCTGGTGAGATGGCTCAGTGATCTAAAGCACCTACTTAGAACAAGCTAAGCAAAGCACAGGGACCGCAGTTCAATCCCCCAGC
>NW_004524659.1:3566430-3577935 GCF_000260255.1 Octodon degus | reverse complement strand
TTGCCTGGCAAGTGCAAGGGCCTGAGTTCAATCCCCGGTTCTGCAAATAAATAAATAAATAAATAAATAAATAAATAAATAAATAAAATAAGTGGATAGGTCAAAGTGTAGATTAAGACACAGCTTAAGATAAAACATCAACAGTACACACCTAGAGCCGATCCTTAACTTGAGATTACATTTATTTCTCATCATCTGTATCTTTAAAAGCAAGATAAGGGAAACAATAATTATTATTGATGACTCCAATGCCCACTGATTGTAGCCTTTCTCCATAAATAAGAGGAACACATAGTACTATTAGCACACCCAGGACACTTAATATCAATACAGTAATATTACATAATATATGGCCCCTATTTGTAGTCATCTTTTCAATGTCCTAAAAATGTCCCCTTTGGCCTTTTCTTTTCAGAATCCAGTCGAAGCTCTTGTAACTGTTTACCTTTTATCGGCAATAAGTGAATCTGGTACCCAGATCTTGGTTACTGTGTGCCACTGGCCACCGAATGGAACCATTGCTTCCGGGAGAAATGCCTAATTCCAGTCCAGGACGAGAAAGGATGAGCTGTTCTTGAGGTCGCTTATTCCAAGGTCATATGCTTATGAGCAAGGCAGCGCTCAAAGATGAAGGGGTTCCTAGTGGTCAGATTGGAGACACTAAGAACACCGGTGAGAACAGAGATGGTATGGATTATAAGACACTGACTGGGGGCTGGGGAGATAGCTCAGCAGTCTAAGCATCTGCCTGGAAAGTGCAAAGACTCCAGTTCCACATCCAGTACCACATGCTGTGTCAGCCCCAGCGTCGCAGGCCCCAAAAGTGGTCCTGGTGGCCACACCTGTAATCCCAGTGTAGGGGAGGCTGAGGCAGGATGATCACCACAAATCTGAACTGCACAGCGAGACCCTGTATTGAATAAATAAGGAAATAAATAAATAAACAGCCTGCTTCTCTGTGATAGATTTTTATTCACATATGCACAACTAATGACTGTGAAAGTAATGAATGAATTTAAAAAGCACCATTTTGCATGCACAAATGTAATGATTGAGTTCATCACAGATTATCCTCATTGTTTCTTAATCATGTGAAATATGTTTGGGGAAAGTGATATTTAAATGCTTCCCAAATATCAGCTCTCAGGTAATTCACTAATTATAAAAAGCACAAGATACTTCTCCAATGGACAGACTGGGTAGTCACCACTGTAACCAGGTGAACACGCTTAGTATCACCAACCAGCGGACAAACTGGTAGCACATTTCTCCTGAGGCAGGGCCATAGGCAATGCACATCACCTTGGAGTCATTGTTCTTGTACTCTAGTTGTGTCCCAATGCTGAAATGAAGCAGTTTGGCAAGACGCAGAAGGAAGGAGGCACAGGCACCGGAATGTGAAGTAGAATGTATCCCCATACTTCTCAGGGAGGGAAATTCAGTACAAAGCACCTTGTTTCTCTCTCCCAAATTTTCTCCTTCTGAATGGTCCTTAAGATGAAGCTAGTTCTGCTTCCCCTGGCATTTTCCCATTAAGACAGTAGGGGTCCTGCCTATAGCTATTACTTAAATTTGTGAAAATGGGCAGTAGTTGGTGTAAGACATTTCATTCAGATTCCTAAAGCAGGTCCTGTACTTTGAGTTTGACGGAGGAAAATGGAACCAAGCGCAGATGATTTGGGAGTGTTTCTCTTCTGGTTTTTGGCCCCATGGCCAGGGAAAGCACTCCCAGCTTCACCCATGATAGCAGTGGCATCCTATGGCATGCATGCTGCAGTGGGCATGCACAACCCTCTATGTTGGCATGCAAGCCAAATTACCCCAACAAGCCAAGTCAACCCAGCAGCATCTCAGCACTGAGCATTCAAATTTAATTGCAGTGTTAGCACTTCGTGGTAAATAAGTGGGGTTTAGGTTGCAGTTTTTTGAAAAGATTCACCATCTCTGAACTATGCTATGGACAGCCTTCTGGGGGCCAAGGGCAATGTCAAAAGCAGATCTGTGAAAAGCTTTATTTGGATTACTCCTTGGAGCCCATCTCTGCTTGGATCCCATGCTTAAACAGAATAGATCGTGGACATCCGGGCACTGAAGGTCTCCCTGGTTCAGGGTGTCTGAATGTCAGGCCACCAGGGATAAAAGGCGACCGGGCTTTCATGAGCCACAGTGGAGAAAGGACTTCTATTCCTGTTTGTCCTTATTTTACCTTTCACAGGATCTTTTTTGGCAGGCTGTAAAATACATCCTCTCTCCCCAGGAGAGGCTCTGTTGTGCCGCAGTCCATCTAAACAAATATGTATTTACAACGGCTTCTTTTTTAAAACATGCATTATATGCCTAATAGACTGAAATGACTCTTTGGGGGAAGTGCGGCATAGATCCCGGCAGTTTTTTGTTGTCTATAACATTCACCTCTTTTATATGGCTATTTATTTTTCTGCTGCTTTGGATGGTAAGAAGGCCTACGAGGAGGGAAAATCACATACCCACACATGAAGTGCAGTATATAAAGCCAAGAGACTGGACATACAGTACTAATGATCCCGGAGGCTGATATGCATTTGAGATCTGTACTGAAAAAAAGTCAAGAGGGATAAGAACAGTCTCTTTATCCGGGGTGAAGATTAGCCTTCAAGTTGACAGTTTATAGACCAATTTCTGTATTAGAATACAGGAAAATCCCACCCAAATAAATTCAGCAATGAGGGAATCCTGTCCTCTCAAATAAAAAATTTGGGGAAAAGACAGTTTCAAGGGTATCAAACCCTACCATTCAGGGTTAGATAATATCCATAATATCCAGCAAGATCCAGGTTACTGTTGTTCTTTCACTTTGCTACTCTCCTGGCCTCAGCTTATCCAGGCGAGAAGACTGTAATCCTGTGTGTCACATACTGATATAATAATGGCTGCCACAGGAAAAGACACAATCTTTTCCTTTGGTGTCCCTTGAAAACCATTCTTTCCTCTGAAAAGAATTCAGTCTACGCGTCGTTCCAGGGCCATAGTAAAGCGGTCACCACCAGCAAGGGAAGTGGAAAACAATGATTAGCCCTGATCTGATGTTATCCAGCTTTGGTTCATGCAAGATATATGCATCAGTGTTTATCCTATTAGAAGTCAAGAGCAAAAATTCTGAAATGTGTATTAATTCATTGAACAATTAACTCATGTGAATAGAAACAACATATATTTAGGAAAAAATATATTTTCAGAAATTAAAAAATAGGGAGATGACTGATGTTTTTGTGACTTTCTTTGATGGCTGGTTTAACAGAGTCAGAGATTTTTCATACTTGTTTTGCTTATAGTCAATTGTGGAATGTTGCTTGGTTCAAGTATATAAAGACAACTGGACTTACATCAATATGTCATTGCAAAAGAGAAGAATAATTTAATAACATCTTTTGGATATTTAGGGCTATTCTTTGATAGCACACTACAGGAAAGTAAGTGGCAGCTTTGTAAAGATTAAATGGAAGCTGAACCCATATCAAACAACTTTTGGAATCATGTTGTATTAAAATCCATTAATTTGTTTCACTCTTTGAACAGATTTTTATACACATATGTTTCTATAACAGTGGGAATTGATCATTTGATTCACTGATTGATGCAGATTTCCAATATTGACACATCTCATTGCACAATATTGAAAACATTATATTCATTAATATCTAAACTAATATCAGAAAATTCTTAAAAGGTCGGGGAGCTATGAAGCTTAGAGTTGTAAGTTCGTTTTTTCATTAAAACATAATTGTATTTAAAAGCTTGATTTACATCATGGCCAACAAATACTATTAGCAATTTTTCCTTGTTCATTTTTCCTAGAAATATCTGCCAATGCTGTAGTCAGAATAGCCATGGTTTGCCAGGCATTTATTAGAGAAAAACTGGTGTTCCATGGAAAACGCTGGCTTAGTTTAGCTTACAACTCAACCCCTTCCCCATGACTTTTCTTGAGATGCTCATTTCCACTGTATGCTGAGATGCAGCAGAAACTACTTAGTGGTTTTCTTCTTTCTCCATTTAGTATAACAACATGACATGTGTGCAAGAGTCTAGATTTAACAAAATAAAAATAATTTTTACTGTTTCATTAAAAACATCAGATAAAATTTCACTTTTCTTAAACTTGTGAGTGTATGTATGACAGCGAAGAATACAGTGTTTACTAGTACACTTTGCTTTGTACTAAGGCATCATCAGTTTAACATATCATTGCTTTTTACCTTGAGAACAAATGCCAATATGAATAAAAGCATACATTGTCTTAATATTATCAAGAAAATAGTTTTGACCTCAATAATTCCCTTAAGAGGGTCTCTAAACCCCCTGAGTCTCTTAAAATCACATTATGGAAGCCAATAAATTTATGCTACCTGGAATTCACCTCTTCAAATAAATTGATCCTGTTAAAAACCCAAAGTTATTTTCCACAGTCTTGGTAGGACTGTCTACCAAATAATAGCAAACAATATTGAATATATTTCCTTTCTCAATTTCCTCAAAGATCTCAGAACTAGTGTTAGTCTGGCTCTCATTCTCGCTCTTACTCTCTCCTGCCTCCTTTTAAGAGGACTGGAAGCTAGTGGGAGGGTAGTGCTAATAAGATCAGGCTATGGACTTGGCTAATCAACCAGTCAGATGTCCCCGTAAAGATGACATACATAGAGACAAGAATGTTGAGACAGGCTCCCAGTACAAATGGGTATTAAGATTTATTGGGGAAGACAAGAAATATTCATTTATCTAACCAACAAGTAATGTTTGCTCTGTATACACCAAACTCTACAAACACAGGTATGAGAGGCCAAACACATATCTTGGTGGTATGACACCTGCTTGGCAAGCATATGGTCCTGAGTTCAATATTCAGCATAAAAAAAGGAAAAGAAGAAGAAAAACACCTCACAGACATGAATGAAATATGGTACAGTCATAACATAACTCACATTTATATTAACAAAACAGCACTTTGTGGGCACTTTTAATATCTAAGTAGACATTTGATAACAACTTTGAAGAAAACACTGAAATTCATCATCAGTGTGTAACCACAGCCTCCAGTCTTAGAGAGCAGGGAGGAACTCTTCAAGGAAATCATAATGCTGAGACTCAGGAGTGACCCAGGAGCAGAGTGGGAGCAAAGAGTGTTAGAGAAGGAGGTACTAATGGCCAAGACTTAGTGACTCAGACATGGGAAGGCGCATCAGCACTATCTTTGGAGAAAAAAAAGAAGCCATTACTCCTGGAGAAGAACGACTAAGAAAAGATAGGCTGGAGGAGAAGTTAAATGGTGAGGTTTGGTCTAGACCGTGAAGAGCCTCACTGGCCAAACGCGAAGATTTCAGACTAACTGTGTGCTGATATCTGTGACCTAAAGCGACTGAGGACAGCAATGTGTAATAAAAAAATCATGCTTGAATACCTGTCATCTTGGTCTTCTAAATATGTACCATTTCTAATGTCATATCAATTATTTTTATACTCTCTTCAAAAAAAATTTTTTTAAAAAGACACAAAACCAAGAAGGATAAGAACAAATGTTTAAGGTTTCTGCAAAGCAAGCTGTAATATGTAATCATATGTCCAATCTTACATAACTATATCTGTTAATCTGAGCAACATATTTGACAATAAAAACAGATAAAATATCAAACCTTGTTTTTTGTTTTTTTGCGGAACCGGGGATTGAACTCAGGCCCTTGCGCTTGCCAGGAAAGCGCTTATTCCGCTGAGCCGTCTCCCCAGCCTTGAGCCATCTCCCCGGCCCAATCATTGTTAATCAGCTCTTCTTGTTCTGAAAATCTGTAACATATGTACTGCTGTATGTTACCCTGTTTCTATCATTGTTTCTCATTTTTGTTCTTGCTTTTGTCTTTTACTTTTCAAAATGAAAAATTAAAATTAAATTTAAAAAAAGAGACTTCAGCTTCATCCTAAGGTAAATAGGAAGCCATTAATCATTTAATCGGTATAGTGAATAGCAAGATGAGATTTCCTGGCTTCCTATTGCAAACTGGAGCGGAACGAGCAATAGCATGACCAGGGAGATTGCTCAAACACTGATGGACTGAGCAGTCACTTGAGGAAGCAGACCCCAAGAGCTCCTTGCTCCGTGTGCCTTGCTAACCCACTGAGGTTGTGGGAAGGCTTTAAAGACAAGGAGACATTGCAGTCAGGAGAACGAATGTGTAGAGTTCAAAGATGCAACAACTACTGTGAAGCAATTGAAAAGAAACTGATTCCATCAACTTCTTTCTTTCTTTCTTTCTTTCTTTCTTTCTTTCTTTCTTTCTTTCTTTCTTTCTTTCTTTCTTTCTTCTTTCTTTCTTTCTTTCTTTCTTCTTTCTTTCTTTCTTTCTTTTTGAGACAAGGTCTTGCTTTACAGTTCAGACTCATACTGATCCTTCTGTCTCAGCCTCCCTAGTGCTGGGATTACAGGCGTCACCACCAAGCCTGGTTCCAGGGCCAGCATTGGGTGCCTGGGGTTCCAGGGCCAGGATGGCATGTGGTGCCAGCAATCAAACTTGGGACTTTGCTCTGACAGGCAGGCACTTATGCCACCTATCTCCCCAGCCCCAACTTCTTTACTTATGAAAATGAATCAATATATATCAAAGAGAGGAACGGAGAAATAAACGAATATTCTCTGACCAGGAGACATTTTTGTGAAGTCAGCAGTTAAGCAACATATATGTTGGGAATGAGATAAGAGAATAGGTTGAACCAGCCCAACAGATCTTGACCAGCTTGCTTGCTCTTTCTTTCTTTCCTTCCTTCCTTCCTTCCTTCCTTCCTTCCTTCCTTCCTTCCTTCCTTCCTTCCTTCCTTCCTTCTTTCTTTCTTTCCTTCTTCCTTCCTTCCTCTGCTTCCTTCTTTCTTTCTCTGATTCTTCTTTTTCTCTTTTTTGTTCCCAAGGAATGGGTAACAAAAAGAATAATCAGAAAAGCATCTGTCACCTTTATCTCCTGAAGGCACAGTTAATTTCCCTCTAGAAACATGAAGAATATAACTGTCCCATTTGGGGGTCATTGCCCAATAGGCGCTTCTGCTAGAACTTTGTCCCATTGCCCGCAGCATGTATCCCAATGATTGGAACAGTCAGAGCTCTGCTGAGATTTAACTCACTTGTCTATTCAGTGAAGATTATACCAAGGTGAGTCATTTAGTGATATAATGCTGAAACTAGGCAAAAGCTCAGTAATACAAAAAATACTCTGTGATGTTTCAGGATGGGATTATAATATGGAACATGCCACTGATATGTAATAATAGATATATTGGCAATTCAGGCCTGCAGGAATTGTCAAAATTCCAGGATAATGTACAAAAATTTAACTCTCGATCTAATTAAACACATGTAATACATGCTTAGCAGAAACTCTTCAACAAAAGCCCCTTGGCCCAAGTAAGGGTCTCACCTGAGCTCTAACTCTTCACTGGGTATGACCTCAGTGGCAGGTTACTGATGCTGACCTCTGCGAATAGAAATCGTGGTGTTTTCAAGTTTAAGAAATGATTTACAAACAATCACAAAGGACTGGTGATGTAGCCCAGTAGTAGAGCACTTGCCTGTCAATGGGTTCAGCCTCAGTATTCCCAAAATGTCTCAAAGCAAAGCAATGGGAAAGGTCCCTCTCTCACTAACATTGTGTAAGTGAAGTGAGTCCTGCTACTTTAAGGAAAAGGAAACAACAGTCATTGTAAGCCAAGCTCTAGACCTACTGATGACCCGATCCATGGAAATCATTAAAATATCTCAGCCCACAATAAGATGAAGAATAAAATCCAGTGCATCTAGTAGGAGGTCCCTCAGAGACCATGCCTGTTTATTATAAATAAGCCATGCAATTGGTTTGCATTGTATTTCCAGCACATCTTAGATAAAAAAGACTCCTAATGGAATAAATGCACAGCCTGTAAATTTAACACATCCTGTATAATTAGTAAAACTTTTTAAAATTCATAACTGGTTCAGTCATGAACTCTTTTTATGAATAAGACCCCACATACAGAATGGCGAAATACTGTGAGACCTGGTAAAAGAACAAACTTGTTGAATAAATCTGCTATGCAAAAATTTATCTCAACGTTATATGTAATAGAACTCTTCTTAAGCAAAAACCTGATAAGACAATAAACCTGCTCAAAGATTAAATTTACTGCACTCCAGGGCAATATTTCTCACCTGTTTTTGGAGCTGCCAGACAACTCACCCTATTTAACCTCTTTAGTCTCTTTTTACATCTATTTTTTTGCTGTTCTGTTTCAATCATTTCTATACCCGCAAAAATGTAAGGAATTTCCTAAGGACACAACACAGTGTGACACTAAATAATAAGCACTGACATTGGAAAAGGAACGAAGTTTATCTTCTCTCCCACTCAAGTCATACCTTCCCAGCTATCCCACAATATGACTCCTTGCATTTTTAAAAACTCTGCATGTCTTTTTTAATTAACTAAGTGTATTAGTACGTTTTAGATACACATGATGATTCAACATACACTCATCATAGGACATCTATACCTGTATGTGGCACGGTGCTTCTTCTTTCCCCATTCTCCTTTCTTCCCTTCCACCCTCTTTACCTCCTTATTTACAAAGGCTTTGTTTCCATCTTTTCCTTCTGTTCTCATTCTTTTTCTCTTCCTTTCCTTCCCTTCCTTCTCACACCTCTCAAGTTCCCCTTCCCATTCAAGCATTCTCTTCCTATTTCACAATATCATTCACACATGTTGGACATCAGTTTCAGAAAAATCACAATTCCATCTCACTCCAGAAAAGATGCTATTAGCAAGAAATCAGCCAATACCTAATGCATGTCTTGATATGTCCCACTTCCTCCATGTAGAAACTGGTGCTGGCTTCCTTTTGTTTGTCCTGCAGAACAGAGACAATGGGGGGATGAAGAAGACAGCAGCAAAGAACATTACAAGCAGCTTTGAAGTGAACCAAACCTTGTTTTCCTCAATCCTACTGCGTCCCTCATGGAAGTAACAAAGCAGACTCTGAGACTTTTCCTTCACTTCTCCTGAAATGATAGAGGACAGGGAAGACTAGTAAGGAAAATCAGGAAAGGAACCATTAATAGGGGACTTCACAGAAGCCAATGGCAGAAATAAGCCAGTGGTCCAGCCAGGCTAGCCATAGGGAGGCCTCACCTGAGTTCTTTCATTCAAAATATAAAGACAAGGGCCGGCCAGATAGCTCAGCAGATTAAAGCACCTGCTTAGGCAGACGCAGGGGCTAGGGTTTGAATGTTTTAATGATTTCCATAGATTGAGTCACCAGCATTCTGTACCAGCACCCCTCCCCCAGGGCACCTGAGACCAAGGCTTGAGACTGGGCATGGTGGCACACACCTGTAATCCCAACACTTAGGAGGCCGAAAATAGGAGAATCACTATGAGTCTGATCTGTGTAGTGAGACCCTGTAAACCCTGTATGAAATACAAAAACAATAGCAATAATAATAATAAATTTTAATAAAAGACATTTGCTAAGGGGAAAAAAAAGATACAAATCTCAAATAATTCAGACTGGTTGTCCTTTCATCAATCCAAAATAGTCTTAACACTGCTTTTTGTGTTTACCTTCTTCGCCAACTCCTGCGTGTCAGCTGGAAAAGTATTAACAAGCATTAAAAACACACACACAATCACACACACACACACACACACACACACATACACACACATACACAGAGCAGCTGAACTTCACACTAGAACTCCTGGGAAGCTTAACACTGATTTCAGCAGTTTATCCATTTCAGAAGTGATTTCTTGAATTCATCTTTACAGAGTTCTTTCAGAGTAAATTTGGCTGTAGTCTCTCCAGAACTAATTGTCACTGCCATCATGCCGACTGCACAATTCTCTTTGGGTGTTTGAATTCATTCAGTGGATAACCAACTTATTCCTGCATTGGTTACTGAGCTCTTCATATTTTCAAGGTCTTGTAGCAGATAAAGGGGAACAGCAGCTGCCTAAGAAAGTCATCTCTGGCTTCCACCAACTGTCCCCCTCACCAGGAAGGTAAGATGTGTTCCCTGCCCTCCCAAAGGCAGTAATCACAGTGTTTAGACAAGATATCCTGCCTGCATCTGGTCCTAGGAATAACTGCTATGAAGACAACAATGTGCAATGTATTATTATTGCAACTGTCCTGTTACCCTGTTTTTGAAACTGTCACATTGCTCCTTCTTTCTTAATAAAATTAGTTTAAGAAAAAAATCACAGCATAATATACTGGATTTTTTTTTTACCTTTGTGGATACATTAAAGATATTACTTATGAATTTTTAACACTTTGCAAAGCAGCTGATGATCTAAAGAGCAAAGCAATTGGGAGAATGTCGCTTTCTTTTTCATCACTATATTTACAGTGGTAGCTTGCTACTCGTGGTTAATAGGTTCAGAGAGGCGTGACGAGTGCCAGAAACATGGAGTGTCACACAATTGTTTTAGCTGGAAAGGACAACCAGTCACAGGATGGCCGATGTGCAGCTTGCGCATCTAGCACCAAGCGAAGACAAATACTGGGACCAAGGTTTCCTGTCAATATGTCTTGAGTACCAAATGCAGCAAGTTTCACAGCAGTTGAGTACCACGGCATGATAGCAGCTTTACTGATACAATTCATATCCCATAAAATTTACCTTTCAAGTATGCTGTTATATAGATTTTCGTACATTCAAGGGGGTTCTGTAACCATCCTCACTGTCTCGTTTTAGCACACATTTCTTTCTTTCTTTCTTTCTTTCTTTCTTTCTTTCTTTCTTTCTTTCTTTCTTTCTTTCTTTCTTTCTTTTTTGTTGGCAGAATCGGGGATTGAACTCAAGCCCTTGCACTTGCCAGGCAAGCGCTCATTCTACTGAGCTATCTCCCCGGTCCCAGCACATGTTTCTTAACCCGGAAATAGCCTCTGGGACTTTAACTGAGCTGTCAATGACACTCCTCCTATAGTCCCTCGAAAATACCAATCTACTGTTTTTCTCTGTGGGCTTGTTGATTTGGAACACTTCTAAAGTGAATTCTATTGGTACACTCTGCATATATGTGATGATCACAACCATCATTAGGAGTTTGCACCTATACTTAATAGGTCTTTTGTTGCTGTTGCTGTTGTTGATACAGGGTCTCACTATGAAGTTCAGACTCGTAGTGATCCTCCTGTCTCAGCTTCTCCAGAGCTAGGATTACAGGAGTGTACCACCACACCCAGTTTTGGGGCTGGCCTGGCATGTAGTACTGGGGATCAAACCTGGGTCCTTGCACTTGCTAGGCAGGTGCTCAAACCACCGAGCTATCTCCAAACTCCACATCTTACTCCTTTTGCTCCCCAATCTCCTTTCTTCCCACCAGTCCTTCTCCATCTCCTATACAAAACATTTTTCTATTGTTTTCCTTCCATTTTTTAAAATTATTTTATCCCTATTCCCTCCCTTGTTTTCTGTGTTCCCACACTCTTTTTATTTTATTATTTATTTATTTT
>NW_004524659.1:3565631-3566330 GCF_000260255.1 Octodon degus | reverse complement strand
AGCAAAGCACAGGGACCGCAGTTCAATCCCCCAGCACCACATGCCAGCCAGCCCCCCCCCCGGGAGGGCAAACCGGGCCACACACACACACACACACCCACACAGAAATAAATAAATTTTTAAAATAAATAAATAAATAAATAAATAAATGTTGAATTTACAATTCCCAAGGGATCCCAGAAAGTAGAAGACCCCAAAATCAATATAAAATTTGTCTTGAGATGTTCATAATCCTGGATATCAGAAGAAACTAATGGTATTAAACCTCCAAAGGAGACAGAGGTCCTGACTGAGCTTTACAGATAAAATACATTGGTGATGATGGGTTCATAATTAAAAAACACCAAGCAAATAAGAAAGTAGCAGATTAGGAAAGAAAATCAGCAAAAACAATACACAGGCAAGTTGGAGTCCTCAAAATGGAATAACGAACTATTATTTCAAAAGCTATCACATTAAGTTTTTTGAGATTTTATATATAAGATTTTTTTTAAAAAGTGCTAAACATCAGAATGGGAGCAAGACCAACACTTTAAATAGACAATGTGTAGATTTTTAAGAAGAAATTAAGTTGGTAGAGGAGTAGTAAATACAAAAAAAAAAATAGTAGTCCTAGCCCAGGTCCGGTGAGTGTGTGGAGAGCTTCCTGCTACCCTGCGCCGGGGGGACCAGTCCCAGCCCAGGCGCAGCGTGGGCCGG
>NW_004524659.1:3553050-3562008 GCF_000260255.1 Octodon degus | reverse complement strand
TTTTATTTTATTATTTATTTATTTTTAATTAATTTTATAGAGAAACAAATAGCAATGAGACAGTTTTAAAACTGATTAGTAGGACAGTTTCAATAATTGATACATTGCATATTGTTGTCTTCATAGTAGTTATTCATAGTACAAGATGCAGACAGGATATCCTGTCCAAACACTATAAGTACAAATCTTCCTTCTCATTAAATTAAGAGAAAGTAGCTGGATAGCTATCTGATTTTGTATATATAGATGCAAAATTGTCCTTCATTTGTATCCCCGCTTTTTTTTTTAGCTTTGTCAGATATAGGTATACCATTGCCATTTGAATATTGTAGGTGCGTGAATTCAGCAAATTAATAGAGTATAGCCCACACTCTTGTCTTCATGCAGGAGAATTATCCGATATCTGATCTCTGGGGACGGATCCTTTCACTTAGCAATTATATTTCTAATGTTAACACATTTGTGAATCTTTTCATTTCATTATATCTACATAGTACATATTACTCCTCCCTTCATTAATTTATTGATTTTTTGACTATTTCTATAGTTGGCTATTAAGAAATACCATGGATATTTATATATTATATATATATATATATATATGTGTGTGTGTGTGTGTGTGTGTGTGTGTGTGTGTTCTACAGTGTGGATATATCATATAGATACGAATCACAGAGCAGAATGACTAAGTTCTATGTTAATTCTCCATTTAAATTTTTTAGGAACTGACAAGCTATTTACAATCCAAACAGCAAGGTATGACAATTTTAATGTTGTATAGCCCAGCAAATACTTGTCATTATGTCTCCTTATTTTTAAGTACCCTAATGAGTGTGAAGTGGTACCTCATTGTGATTTTGGATTTTCATTTTCCAAATAACTAATAATAATGAGCAATTTCTCATGTGTTGACTACAGACATGTATATCTTATTAGGAGAAATATCCATTATAAATGTTTTGTTCATTTTAATTGGATTATTAATCTTTTCACTGTATTTTAAGAACATATATTCTAGATATAAAATCATTATAAGGTATATACCAAAAGGTATATGATTTGTAAATATTTTTCTCTGTGAGTTTTTGATGTTGTCTTTTGAACTTTTAAATTAGATGAAGTCTGCTTTATCTATTTTTTCCTTGTGTTATTGGTGTCATGCTGAGAAACCTTTGCCTAAACCAAAGTCGTAAACATTTGCTCCTATAATTTCTTCTAAGAATTTCATAATTTTAATTCTTCCACTTATTGCTATTATCCTTTGAAAATTAAATTTTGTAGGGCTGCGGAGACAGCTCAGTGGAATAAGTACTTGCCTGGCAAGCGCAAGGTCCTGAGTTCGATCCCTGCTACCGCAAAAAATAAAAATAAAAAAATAAATTTTGTGTATGTGCAAAAATTTACGGGGGGGCGTTGTTGTGGATTACTAACTGGTGGGCAACTTGTTTCACCCAGTTGAACTGAGCCAGCGTGGTGCTGGATGTGGAGGGACCCTGAGGGCTATGGCCAGCAGCATAAGGGGCAGAACTGGAAGAGAAGGAAAGGGGCTATTAGGCAAGCTGTTTGGAGAAGCTGTTGGTTCTGCCGGAAGCCTTGGGAAGCTGCTGATTCTCTTGGGCTATGTAGCTGAAGGACTCTGTCATGCTGGCTTTTCTGGTGAACTTGGTTTTTACTCATTGGAGAGGAGCTTGAGACCTCATTGTCACTGAAGATGGATGGGATTCATTTTGGTAGAGTTCTGGCCCTCAGCTTGCGCATTGCTTCCTGGTTCCGGAGGGAAAGATGGTGCACTACTCAGCCTCCGAGGGAAGCTTGTCACTTTGGCTTTCCTTCTGGGAGCTTGGCTTCCTTCACTTTTGGGGGAGCTTGCGACCAGCCTCAGTGTTGCTAGGGATGGCTGTGGTACTTTTCAAGGTAGCTCAGCTTCATACTTGGAGCACCACTTCCTGGCTTGAGTGCAGATCCCTTGGCCTGCTAGCACAGATCTTTCATCCTGCTGGCATAGATTTTCTAGCTTCCACCACTGATCTTTGGGCTTTCTCAGTGCAGATCCATGAGGTAGGCCTGCATTAGAGATTATTAAGGTATTCAGCCCCTCAGGTGGATTCTTTGGTCTTTAGTATGTAGACAGATTTCCTGCATTCTTCGTATATGATTCTTTGACTGATCATTATAAAATAATCTTATGTGTCCTGTATTGTATTGCTCCCCTTGCAAAAACTCCAAATTATGGCAGGGGTCCAAGTTTATTTATTTATTTATTTTTGCATGTGAATATGCATTACAGAGTATACTGAATTGTACTGGCATTTTTGTTAATAAGTTGAGCATAAATAATATAGTTTACTTTTTTACTTTCAATTCGGCCACACTTATCTTTGTCCCTGTAGTAGCCTTCTGTCAATTCTGTACGCTATCAATGATGGTATTTTGTAGTAAATTATGAGATTAGAGTATATTGTCCTCCAACTTGGCTCTTCTGTTTTTGTTTTTGTTATTGTTTTGTTCTGAGATAGATTCTTATTATATAGTTAAGGCTGGTCTTAAACTGCTGTTGGGACTATAGACCTATCCTACCACATAGCTAGGCTCTTCCATCGCAAGAATATTTGGACAACTGGCATCATTTTCTGATTAACTGGTCAATTTTAGAAACAAGGTAGTATTTGGACCTTAATATATGTCACATTAAATCTGTCAATTATAGAGCCATTTTCTAATCCAAAGGAACTGCTACCCATGACCATGGAATGGAATCCCTTCTCACTTATTTTATTTTAACTTTTCAATAGTTTTCTTTAATCAATTACTTTTTTAATTAATTTTATTGAGAAACAAATAGCAATAAGACAGTTTCAAAACCGATTAGTAGGACAGTTTCAATGATTAATACATTGCATATCATTGTCTTCGTAGTGGTCATTCATAGTACAAGATGTTGACATGATATCCTGTCCAAACACTGTTAGTATAAATCTTTCTTTTCCTTCAATTAAGAGAAAGTAGCTGTATATCTATCCTAACTATTTTGTATATACAGATACAAAATGATCCTTCATTTGTATCCCTTTTCTTATTTAGTTTTGTCAGAGATGGGTATTCCATTATCATTTAAATATTGTAGGTGGGTGAATTCAGCAAAATAATCCAATATAGTCCAATACTTCATAATAGTAGTGGGTTCTCTGTAGGACTGGCAGTATCAGAAGTTGTTGACTTGAGCCTTTTACAGCTCAGCATATTAATATGGCTTTACATACCAACAAAGGATCTACAAACTGTGGTACATGGTTTCAGGGTAAATCCTGAGGGGATTTGACCAACCTTGTCAAATACAAAAGTTACATTTCTTGTTATATAGGTCTTGCTTTATCTTGGTCTTAACCATCCAGCAGAAAAGTATAAAAACAAGGTATAAAAAGTCAATTACTTGTTAAATTTATTGTATTTTAATTTTTTTGCTTTTACTGTACAATTAATTTTTTTATCTACCATGTCTATTAATTTTGGATATTGACCTTGTATCCGACAACTTCACTGACCTTCTTTTGTTTGTTTGTTTTTTAGGGGTTTTTTTGGCAGAACCGGGGATTGAACTCAACCCCTTGTGCTTGCCAGGGAAGCGCTTATTCCACTGAGCCATCTCCCCAGCCCCCATGAACTTCTTTATTGATTATAACAAATTCTTAGTAAATCAAAATCTGTACAATTTTCTACACAGGAGATCTTACAGGACAAGTTCAAGCAGCTTTATACTTGCTACACCTTACTGAGACTCAGCTCTTTCTCTTGAAGAAATGCTCCTCTGATTGTTGAAGGCTTTGGGTTGATTTCTGGAGTTCTGAAACAGTTGTTTTTCCCCATTATTGCCAGTGTTCTCGCTGCTTTTATGGAGGAAGAGATTTTTCAGCAGTCATTGTTACTATTCCAGAAGTGCTTCCAGCAAACCACTCTGCCTTCCTTTTCCCCTTTTCTTTCCTTCCCCTTCTCCCACTCCAGTTACCACCAGTCACATCTGAATCTCATCTTCCCTGAGAAGGAAATGATCTATCACACGTAAGAAGTTCCCTTAACAGCCTCTCAGACAGAGGTAATGTGAAGTCTTTTGGGAGCAGCTTACAGTGAGCTCTTTTGACTTAAAAGTAAAAATCTTTTGACTTAAGAGCAAAATGGTATCAAACCAGAGTAACTGACGTTAGACTAAAAATAGCACTGAGATCAAATTTCATGGGTGGGAAGGTGGCATTTTTTCCTGATGGTGTACCACAACGCTATCAAATGATGTGATAGCTAACAGGCATTTTGATCTCTGACGCCGAAAAGGAGAGAAATAAATATTAAAATGCAGTGTTAAAATTATCAAGAGCAATTAACCGTAATTGTATCTTGAAGTCTCCAAAGCAATTAATAAATGAGTCAGACCCCAAGAGCAGCACGGGAGCCTCCTGCACATGCACATCTCGCCCGCTCCTTCACTGTTGGCTCTTCCGAGGCCTGGCTCCTCCGTTCATCACCCGCTTGTTTTTATTTTCTTCTCAACCAGCGACTGGCCCCGGCTCAGATGCCGTGAGCTGCTATCTCTCAGCCATTTTTTTCTGCACATAAGCAGCCTGCATTTAAAACTCTCCGGCTCATCTGTCTTCATTTGAGGTCTGGGTTAAAAAATAAAATTAATGATTGCTATCAGCGAGAAGACGAGCAGCATGTTTGGTGAAAAGTAGAACTGCCACGTTTGTCCAAGGCTGACATCTTTCACCGGCTGGAAATGGCTGGATATACTTGTAAACATTATTAAAAATAATAACTTAATGTTTCCTTCCTGTAACTTCGCTAGCATTAGCAAGGTAGTTTCAATTAGTATTTCCTCTGAGTGAGGGAGGCCTTTTACTTCATTTCATTTAAGAGGGGATTTGTTTTCTAATTTTTACTTCTGCTGTTGTCAATGGAGGATCAGAGCCGAATGACGGGTGCCCTCCCCCCATCACTTACGGTTTGCGCAGCCCTGGCAAAGGAATATGCATCTTTGATTTTATTTGTTTTAGCTCTGCGTGCTCAGTGAGAGAGAAGACACTTTTATGTCCCTATGCACTGGATGGTGTTGCACGGAGTTTGAAACTGCAAGTAAATCACATCAGGAGACTAAATCATTTTGTAGGATTTTGAGAGTGAAGGCAAATAATTCAATGATAAATTAATAAGAATGACTTAGCATAGGAGGTTTTCTCGTGGAAAGCTCAGCCTCAAGTCCCCTCAGAAGGAAAGAAGAAAGGAAGAGCGGATGGGGCCGGAAAGGAGTGGACAGGCCGGTACCTCCATTGCCCAGGTGCCTTTTATCCGACGGAGGTGGCTGAGTTCACGGGATCTCCTTCCATTTTAACGAGCACCTCTTTAATAGACTCATCTTGCTTTATTAAAAGCCAAAGTGTGTTTTTAAATGCTAAGTGAAACGCACGTTATTGCAAATGCAAAACTGCAAAATGTGTTTGGCAGCCTCAAGGTAATAATTTCTTCCGATTCCAACGCGAAGTTGGTGAATATTTCAATTGATTATGTTGGGCAATCCAGGAGTCGTTTAATCATATTAGCATACAACTTGCATATTCAACATAATCTTGCTTGCTTGCTTATCTTGTACCCCAGAAAGCCTCCCAAGGCCATAGCACACGTGCGTGCGTGTGCTCGGGCACACCCGCAGTTGTTCCCCGTCAGTAAGCTTTCCACAGAAGTTCTACTTGATGTTTAAACACAGTAAATGACTGGGTGAATTGACGTAATGGAACTTTTTAACAGCTAACTTAGCAGATCTTTATGCAGAAGATAGGAAGCATTATTTACAACATTAATTAAGTCCAGGGGGGAGAAGGACCATATAAATCTACTTCAGTTTATTTAGGTCTTTTTGCTCAAGAACCTACATCTTGGTCTTTTATTTAGACTGACATAGAGAGATTTTTTATAATAGTGTTTGTGGACAGGATATCATGTTTGCATCTTATTCAATGAATAACCACTAAGGCAACAATATGCAATGCATTAATTATTGAAACTGTCCTACTAATTGGTTTTGAAACTGTCTCATTGCTATTTGTTTCTCAATAAAATTATTTTTAAAAAAGAATAGGAGGCTACATGAATGTTTGTGTGTGTTGTGGGGGCCTTGGGCCTACTTGTTCTTTGTAACACCCTAACATACCCAAGGGGCAGGTAATGTCAAGGTTCATAGAAGATAGTGGAGTGGAATTCCAAAGCCCGACCTAATAAGAAAGGGGCTTGCTGCGAGTGTGGTGGAAGGAACTGAGTCCTTGTCCTGGGGGTCTGAGGAAGCAAAAAGGCTAGCAAGGAAGGACTGCAAGAAGCCAGGTACTCTGTACCCTTGAAGGACCCGCAGCAGAGTCTCAGAGATGTCCTGCAAACCATCCAACCTCCCCACACATTTTCTGCCTAAGTCCAGTACTGGCCCAGCAAGTGGTCACCTCGGCTGCTGGCAAGTGCTGACCTCTCTGTCCATATCACACAACCAGGATGGCCTGGATTCTGAAGGATTAGAAGAGAAACTCTGTTTTCCTCAGCTCTGACACCATTCATTCATTCATTTCGCCAGGGTCACATAAGGACTGGAGGAAGGGTTAATAATTTGAGTCATTTACCAACATGAAAGCACAGAATATAGATACCCTCATATCTTCAATGAGACCAAAGCTGTAAGGAAGCTGCAACGGGCAGAAAGCAAATTGAAAGGGCTGCCAAGGTGAGCCGAAGAGGAAAGGGAAGTCATTCAAGGGAAGGGAGAACAGAAAAAGAGAGTGACTAGCAAGCAAGATAAGGAGCTAGAAGCAACCATATTGCATTAGTCATACAAGTACAATCTCGCGTTAGCTTGGGCTTGTCTGATTTTGATCAAGCAGTGCTTTCCTGGAGGAGGGTAGGCTTCATGTCTTGCCAAGTTTCCTCATAGGGATGGGTCTGAGGAAGAGGACACACCGCGGTGTCTGACCTTGACATTCATGACCCCTGGCACCCACCCCTGGCTCCCTGGAAAGATAATCAAATGAACTCCAAATACTCATAAAGTGACAATTAAAGAGAGCAGGGGTGAAAATAACTTTTTTCTGATCTTTCTTACAAGGTTAACAGGATGTGGGAGAGAGAAAAATTTAAAGACAGCTGTCTTTTTGAGCAGCCACAAATACACTAAACTAACAGTATATAATTCATTCGCCAACTGATATTTTAATCAAGCCAACTCATAACTGAAACAGAAACCTTGAGGAGGGGCATCAACAGTCAGTAGATTGCATTGGGAGGTATCCATGTCTCCACAATTAATGCAATATCACTGCTGTCACACACACACACACACACACACACACACACACACACACGCAGAACTTTCTCATAGATTTGCTTAAAGTCCTACTTTTGTTTATTCTGAATTTCTGATAGAATACCTTGCAGGATGAGTTTCTGAAAAAGAAACTTGCTAGATGGGTGTAGCCTGTCTGACAGGCCCTGAGATAATTCACTCCAGCCAATTCAGATACCGATGAAGGAAGTTGAGAAGGCTAAAGGGTCCCAGTCCTGGGCAGAATGAAGGTGACAGAGAGAAGAGATTGCAGGAGAACACGTCCTGCTGTGCCTGCTGATTTGTTGGGTAACTCAGTGTTTGTTCTGTGACAAGTTGGACTTTGGTACAAGGTCAGCTCCTGAATCTTGATTATGTTTTTTTTCCCCTTGAGCCAAGAGACATTGATCTGTACATCTAGTTTACCTTGTTTTCTTAGCCATTTGTGACACAGTACAACAGTTCGCATCGAAAAAAGTGTCATGTAAATAAATTACAACTTAGGACGTATACATTAAATAATTTTATAAATGAACTTTAAAAATGAAGGAATAAAAAATGCCAGGCCTGGCTTGTACGGCAATAGTGATTATTCTGATCATGTTGTCATGGGTAATGAAGCACAGGCCCATCATTAATCAAAAGAACCAATCAGATAACTAATTTAGGCAATATTCTTTACCACAGGACATGTCGGTCAGTAAAAATGCATTAAAATAGCAAAAGATCAATAGCCGCCACCAGGGACTATGTTTACAAACTGGTCTTAAACTTTAGGGTATTAAATCCTCAGTCATATTGGGTATCTGTTTGGTAAAGATAAAGGAAAACTTCAGAGAAATGAAAGTTTTTTTTTATAGCTAATAGTGCAGTCATAATGTAGACTGTAATAAATGTACAGAATGTTGCATTATTTGGTGATGGATGGCAAAAGTGTCCCCTGCTCCCTTCAGAGGCATTATCAAGGCTCCAAAAAAAGGAGCTTGGAATGAGTGGGGATTGACAAATTGGCCCAAAGATGGCAGCAGGCGCCAGGCAGGTCCTGGGTGTTTAAAGACAATTTATGTAGTAAAAAGCTGCAGTCTGAGAGCGGTGGTCAGACTTAGCAAGTGGTGGGTAGGGCTGCTTCCACCGCGCCCGGGCTTCCCTGTGTTAGAAGTGGCCATTATCTCGCTCGGAGATGGGTTCAACCTCCCTACAAATGTCCCCTAGTGTGATCACCTCTCTCTCTCTCTCTCTCTCTCTCTCTCTCTCTCTCTCTCTCTCTCTCTCCTCTTCTCTCTCTGTCTCTCCTCTTTCTGTCTCTGTGTGTCTTGGTCTTTGTCTCTCTCTGTCTGTCTCTCTCTCTCCCCCCTTTTTGTCCCTGTCTCTCCTCTTTCTGTCTCTGTGTGTCTCGGTCTCTTTCTCTCTCTCTGTCTGTCTCTCTCTCTCTCCCCCCTCTTTGTCCCTGTCTCTCCTCTTTCTCTATCTCTGTCTCTGTCTCTGTGTCTCTGTCGCTGTCTCCCTCTCTCTCTCTGTCTTTCTCTGTCTCTGTCTCTCTGTCTCTGTCTCTCTCTGTCTCTCTCTGTCTGTCTCTGTCTCTGTCTCTGTCTCTCTCTCTCTCTCTCTCTCTCTCT
>NW_004524659.1:3525927-3552950 GCF_000260255.1 Octodon degus | reverse complement strand
TCTCTCTCTCTCTCTCTCTCTCTCTCTCTCTCTCTCTCTCTCTCAGGCACTGAACCCCAGGGCCTTCACACTAGGCTTCATCCTCAGTTCCTTTTTATCTTTTTAATTTTGAGAGTCTCACTAAGTCACTCTTTTGCCCAGAATGGGCTTGAATGTACAATCCTCCTGTGTTAGCCCCCTGGAGTGCTGGGATTAAAGACACATGCCACCTACCTGGTACAATCATTTTTTTATAACAAAAATTTCTACTATGACTTCCAGATACACAAAAGGCCATTTTATGACAGTCTAAAGCTCCAAATCTTTTTTCTTTCCTAAAGAAGTAAAGTAATTTAAAAGAAAAAAAAATCCCTGTCTTTTTTTATTACACAAAACTAACATAGCTACTGAAGAAATTTTTCCATGACACAGAGCAGGAGTGATCACACAGCGGGACAAAGGCTTAGGGACTTCCAGTCCTCAGCGGGCACCCATTTCAAGTGCATTTCATGGATCTAGCCAAGGCCACCAGAGAAAGCCAGTTCCTCACGGAGCTCTCGGGCCCACTGTCTTGGGCCTTCAGTTCTTCTTGTGTATTTACACATGAGGATAACTAAGACAAGTACTAAGTGAAAACAAAAGACAGGGTTATAGAAAAATGTGCCAGTTAAGTACACTAGATATGCATACAAATGTCTGCAATTCATTTTAAAGGTTTGATAGGAGCAACAGGCAATGCTGATTTTGGTGAGAAATTTTGAAGATGTGACAGGAACTGAAGGAATTAAAAGGAGGAAAATAATTCTCTTGATAAATATTTTGAAAATAAGACATAAGTTTGTAACTAAAAATTAAAAGAACATCTTAAATAAATAATTATTAGAGCATATTGAAGTTGCCCTCCTATATTTAGAGTTTTCCTCTTCATCATCACTTTCATGTCATCTTAGGAGTTGAAATCTCACCTATTTGGAAGTATCTTCAGACCTCTAGAACTTGTCTTTCTATAAGCTCCAGATAAATACCCATTTGGATTTTGTACTGAAAAAATTAGCATTCACTTCACAAACCTCTTACTATGAACCGGAACACTTATTTCCCTCAGAACCTATCCCTTACCCAATTTTCCTCCTCTCACTAAATGACCTTACCATCTACCTACTGGTCAAGTCAAAACCTTACAAGTGACCCCTTGATTCCTACCTTCTCTTCACAGTATATGCAGTGAATCTGGTCCCTTTCAATCTCCAAAGTTTGCCTTGAATCAAACCATGCTTCTCCGTTTCTGAGTTCTCCACTATTACGATAGACCAAACCACCACAGTCTGTCAACATAGCTACTGCCTTAACTCCATGTGAATTTCTCTGCTTCCCCTTTTGTTGCTGTCCACTCAGTTATCAATGAGTCACCAGAATAACCTTTTACAGGAAGAGTCAGATTAGACAGCTCCCCAGATACCTGTTGTCCAATACACCCTGTCACCTGTCTATCCTCTTAGAAATGGTAGAGCAGAGCAGTGCTGGCGACTGCCCATGCCCAGAGGAGCCCAGCTGTGTGAAGCGATCTGCTAGACTGACTCTCTTGTCCTAGGAGGAGGGTGGGAGTAACCACTGGGTAAAAAGACAGAATATGAGGAAACCTGGATATGTCTTCAGTGCCATCAGTGAAAGCCTGGACAAAGTTTCTTTGTGCCCAAAGAACTGTGCCCAAAGAATTTGCTCAACACTGCTACTAATCTATCAGTATGAGACTCAGGTTGGATCTCTGTGCTTCCAATGCTTTGTCCCATGGTGACTAGTGAGTTGTCCAGTGTAGCAGGCAGACTCCAGCCCACGAGTCCATGCCGACCATGAGGCTCTTCGGCTTTATTCTAAGGCCCTACTTGAGTACAGGAAACTCCACAGGGGAAAAAAAAGATGAATCACTTTATTCTTTTCAAACTTCTGTCGAATTTTGAAACTTATTCCTTGGAGCAGTTATTCTGAAGGGAGATTCAAAGTTAAATAAAAAGAGACCAAACTCAAGTTAGAGTTTCCAAAATCCACAAACTAGATCATAAGTTGGGTCTCAATTTTCTTCAAAAAAAAAAATATGCTAAAAGAAACCCTAGAAACAACTAAGATGAACTGTTGGGAAAATAATATTAAGTTGAATGCAAAAAAAGAGTTAAATATATTTCATCACAAGATTTTGAAAAATATTCTTTTGAGAGTTTATTCAGTTTTATTTTGATAAGAAGTTAGCAAGTGGGCACTTAAATTTTTAACTCTAAAATACACATGGGCATTACTGAGTCATTATATTTCTCACTTAATGATCAATTGGTTGAGCATTGGACATACGTATTATAAGAGGTATAGATAAATTGAAAATGATTCACTCCAGGAAAAAAGCATTATGAAGCACTCTGAATGTCTAAAATATTAGGGAATCTAAATACTGCAGATTCAGATGTGCTAGGCAGAGCCTGTGCATCCTTCAGCCAACAGCGGTTAAGCCATGAAAAATCTGTGAAAATATATACTAGAGACTCACCAAAATCCTGCACTACGGAATCCCTTAGATAGCCAGAAGTCATTTATTAATAAAGCTATTGACATGTTTTAATATTTATAGTTATTTACCTTGCAAAGGAACTGAATCTGGGAGTACAGAGATCAAGTCACTCAGGAGAAGGAGTATTTACCTAGGCTAATAGCTTCCCTTTGGAGGATGGGCAAATAAGAGCAGAGGCTGAGAGAGGCCACAGAAGCCTCTTCAAGGACTTAGCAGGCACTTCCAGCAGGGATGCCGGGGGCACTTCTGTGGCTATTCTCTGTGCCTTTCCTGCCTCAGGCATCACCCCTTCCTCCCTGTGAAAGGGAGGCCAGACCAGACAGCACTTCACAGCCTATGCCTCAGGGAGATCAATTGCTGAGATATAGACCCTAATTTTCCTTTTCCTTCTCTCTTCTGATCTGTAGTAGCCTTCTTCAAAGGCCAATGTCATTGTGAAACAGAGGGCAAAGTGACTATCACCTTAGGCTACAGAAAAAGGGACTTCAGGGAGGAGCGGACACTAGAGACCTCTAACAGTCTGTTGAAACAGATAGGGGCACAAGATTGACAGAAGATGGCCCTATGACACTCCCCAAGGGAGTGTAGGCTTCAGATCAGTCAATTGAGGCTCAGTTGAGCTTCAGAAAATAAATAAATGACAAGAGAAACATATTTCTTGTGCCTACTTCCTATTTAGTCACATCAGCAGGAGCTCTCCATCACATTCACTGAGGATCTTGACTGATGAAAGTCTTTTGCAGTGTCTGTTTTTACAAATGTCATGGCACAAAGTAATCAGATCTGCAGGACTCATACCAATAAAAGTGCCCCAATGCAGTCCATTGCTCAGTACTAATCACCCAGCCACCCACAAATTCAAGAGGGTAGAAGAGTAATACTATACTATGAACCTCGCAGTAGAGAGCGAGGAATCATGGAATTGGGGAAACACCTACCATGGCTGCCCCGGAACACAGCTCAGGAACCATTTACAGCAATAAAAGAAGAAATCATGAATCTCCTCCATCCTCTGGACTTGCCATAGCTGGGGATGTTACTTGACTATAAAAGCAGTCACTGCTATATCTTCTCTGGGCTCCATCATGATGTGTCATGATGGGCTGGAGATGTGACATTCACATGGAGTCCTGGGCTGGATTAGGAGCTGAAATCTACAATGGCTCAGAGAGAGTGGCCTTCAAGTAGAGACCTACAGGGAGTGAGTGTGGTGTTGTTCAATGCAGGCCCATCAAAAGTGGAACAGAATTTGACTTTTGTTTTGCAAACAAACAAATCTTGTAATTTACTGGAAGTGGTGCCAGTGATCCACCAAGTCTCAACACCCATCTCCCCTAAGCAAGATTTGTGAGGTGTGAGCAAATTCAAAGTCAACACTGAAAAATAGCTGCAAGGACGATGCATTCTTAAAAGAGACCTTGGTCTTTGCCATCAGGAAGAGGCCCTAGAAGAGAAACCAGAGCACTTGGATGGTAGGTTGAAGAGTAATTTGCTGATCAATCTTTCAGTTAACTGATTATGAATTCGATCAACATAGAGAACCTGATACTAGAGGACAAAATCGAGGATGTGGTCAGAACTTGATGTGTCTGGGTTACTTAGTTGTATATGGGCTCACGTTTTGTGCTCCAAGTAGTCCCTACTTTGGGGCAACTGCAGGACTGGAAGAGAAGCAACTTGGAGACAGCTGCTCTTCCTCCATTTATAGGCACATAGGCCTTAGCATGGTTCTTGCTGCGTGTCTGAGAGGGGGACACGAAAACCTGGAACAAGAAGACAGAGAGAAAATAAGGAAATCTCTTATAGGTTAAGGGGGTGAAGCCATGGTCAACACTTTTGCAGAAGCCTCTGAAAAGATCCCAGAGCCCCACATTGGGTGCCAAAGCAACAGAGCTTCTAGGCTCCATGTCCTCATTCAAACTCAGACAACCAGCACATCACACAAACCAGAAGGACCCAAGACAGACTGAACCTCTGCCAATGCCCCTTCTTACCAGTGCCTAGAACTCAGTACCAGGGTTCCTCCAACCTGTGGTCTGCAGAGCACACAGCATGAAGATTACTACTGTGACCCTTACTGCGACCCAGGCCACAACCTTTTTCACAAACCAAGTTACCAGAAAATTCTCTTCTAGGACCATTTTATTGACCCAAGTTATCAGGATACATGACCCTGTCTCCATGTGTATAGATTCATTCATGTTAATTGGAATGAAGAAGCTGTTCATGTGCTATAGCCCGGAAATAAGAACCCTTAGAGCTCACCACAGACTGACTTTGATTTTCAAGTTGGAAACCCCATCACTGTAGCATCTCCGACCAGTACCTTCCAAGGAAGTCTTGTGAGTATGAGCACCTAGCTTTGTAGTCTGTGTTTCCTTTCTTCCCCCTGCCACCACATCCTAACTACCCTTCCAGTGCCATTTCTGAAAACCTTCCCTGTCTTCCGATTCTACACTTTCCTAAGCACTTTCAACTTCTTTCTTTCTCACTTTCACTGGATGAACTATCTCTTGGCTCCTCTAGCTGGAAGGCTTTGAAAATCCTTTGTTCTTGGTATTGTTTAAAATTTCCACACAGGCCTGTTTCATCTCACCAAATAGCATGTAAGCTCCATCATTACTCTTTGCTACTAACGTCTCCCAAGCTCTGCAAGGGATTCTACTCAGTTAAGTCTTCACAGACATTCATTTTTGGTGTTAGAAACCAATTGATCAAAATAGTAAGCTAAGGTTAGGGAAGGCTTAGCCAGTGGTAGTGAAAGACCTCACTCTTTTGCTGGCAGCTATGCAAAAACACAGACGTCTCTCTCACACCCTCAGTGTACCACGTTCCCCTGGGTAACTGAAAGGAATGATTAAAAAGTTTGACCGTATGGGTTAGGGCCCAACTTCCTGAGTGATATACTGCACTTGCCATGCACACTTGAAGAGAAATAGTTTCACAAAACTTACCACAGCCAGATACGGGGTCATGAATCTTGCTATGTATGCTGAAAACTGAAGCAATGGAACTCTATTTCTAACCAGACACAACTTGTCTATATTTTTTTCCTCAAAAAAATGTGGGAGCTTATTTTTATTGGATGTGATTCAATTACTTTTTTCTACCCCATTTTAAAAAATAGCTCATTCAAATCAAACCAAGACTCTTTTCCAGTTTTGGCCTGTTGACAGCACCTTTTGTACCCAGCTAAGCAGTCTTCGTAGCATTTGGCACTGTTCCTGCTTAAGGGCAGGACTGAGAACAGATGCTGGCTTCCCCAACTTAGGATGCTACCGAGTTCTCTGCTGATTAGTAAGCTGCATAATTAGATGTGACAGCCTGGAGATTTCTGGCCACAAAGCATTCCTAATGGGGGAAGCCACTCTGCTTCTCTTGGAAGACACCCCTCTGCAGAAGTTCAATTCAGTGGGTGCTCCTCGGTTAACCCCTAACTCCTCCGGTGCATCTGAGCACAGATCCAGGGGCTCACAGCAGCCCAAGTGGCAGCCGAAAGCTACAAAGTACTTGGCCTTTGCATGCATTCGAGGAGCTAGAAGAGGCGCCTTTGTGAGCACCAACAGTCGTAGCAGTAGTGAGCTCAGTGAAATAGAGGAGACCAACTGACTAATAACCCAGAGCTGGGCAAGTAGGAAATAGCCTGCATTGTTACAAATGAGACCACACTGAAGCCACACTCAAGCGGCAGGACTATTGCAAAGACTCTGCTCTCCTTCCGCATGACAAATGTGCCTGGTTTCATGCTTACACAAGCACCTGGCCATAGGCACTGCCTGTTTCATGGGATGGAGAGCCCTGGCTGCAAAGACATGGCTGGAATACGAAAGAGGCTGTTGTCTCCTCGCATTTACCCAGATTTCTAAAGAGTAACCTCACTTTACAGCTTTGAGTATCAGCAACCCAACTTCCCATGGAAACTTCTAGCTGTGCTTGGGTCCTGTTAAGTACGATCCAGATGTTCCAGGGATGGGATCAGGGTTAGAGACTTAGAGCAGGGCCACAGCTTCTCCGCCAGCTTGGGGAGAACAGCCTCACCTACAGCAGACAGAAAGCCCAGAAGGGCTAAGGGACCATCCGAAGAGCAGCCATCTCTTATATGGGCCTAGCTGGAGGTACAAAAGCTGAGCTGTTTTCCAAATGTACAGCAAGTGGTGCAGAGCTGGCCATTGGTGTGCTTATCTAGAAATTTCAAGGAAATAAGAAAGCCCTCTTTTGGATGGTGTTACCCAGATAATTGCCAGCAGAGGGGTGAAGGCTTGCAATGGCAGCGTATTTGCTGCTGCTTGATGCCTGGGACTCAAAGAGATCAGTCTGATAGTGTTCAGCACTGTCTCTGCTTTGCCTTTCACTGGGCACATTTTCTTCTTGCCCCCCGCCTCTCCCATAGGAGATGCTCCCCAGCAGCCTCCACCATGACCCCCTGCGTCCTCTGGCACCACTTTCCTCTCCAGGATCCTGGTAGAAGCCTTCCAGCCAGGGCATTGTGAGCCTCGTTAGAAGCAAACAGACTTCTTTAAAAAAAAAAAAAAAAAAAAAAAGAGTAATAAAATACCTAATTAGTAACTTACAGCAGCATTATGTTTATTCATCTATACATTTCTAATTAAAATTATGCCATTCTTAAAAATGGCAACCTAATACACTCGAGCCTTTCATTTCGTATGCAAGGCATTTGAAAGTCTGCAGCCCCGTGAGGTGATAATTTCAAAAGGAATGGCAAGCCAACAAAAGGAAAAGAAAGTGAAGCCATAAGTAATTCCTTTTAAGAGAATGTATAGGATACACTAATTTGAAAGAAAAGCAATTTTGAAATATAAAAGGGAATCTAGAAAAACGGAGCATTCAGCCCTTTGATTGCAACACGTTGCCAATAATATTGTATATGTGATTAAAGATTCTTCCCGCAGCCACGGTCAGCCAATAGGAATTGAACTTGCCTGAGCACAGTCTCCAGTACCTCATCTCCAAGATGGGGCAAGGATGTTTCATCGCTATTGGGACTCAGATCCCATCACCACGAAAGGGGTGACCACAAACTGGAAAGAATTAAGAGCCACGGGGCCAACTTGCATACTGAAGGAAAGTGTCTCCAAAATGGATTGAGCCTTCCTCTGAGAAGACTCTCCTTCCACTCCGTCTTTCTCTGCGTCCCAGCTGCAACGGGAGCAGAGGGTCGGTTGGAACAGATGTTTCTTGCAAGTTGCTGCCTCCATCCCACGCATGGTTTATACAATATTCAGATGCAGTTTGGCACTTTTCCCTGAAGCTTTAATTTCCCCCTTTCTCTTTTAACATTTGTAAGAAAATTGCTCTCTGTTATCTCAGAGCAGTACACAGACAGCAGTGGCTTTGGAGTGTATCCTCATCAGTGTCTTGAGGGTGACAGACTTTAGCCCTGGCTCCCTGTAAGTGCTGCTTCCCAGCACAACATGCTTGCTTACCTACCTGAGCTCTGGCTGAATGGGAGGCAGGAAAGTGCAAATTTCTTGGGTTTGATCAGCCCTGCTGAGGGGTGGGGATGCACTGCTCCAAGGCCTTCCTCCTGAATGTGGCTTTGCAAGAAACTTCTTCAACTTGAAACTTTCATTGAACTCTTCTGGATGACGTGAGCCATCATATGGTTTTGATAATGTAAGACAATATGCTAATTTTCAGGCCAGTAATTGCTGTGTGTCGGAAACAAAGTTGGGAGGAGCAGACGACGTTGGCGGAGCTTATACAGCAGCTGTCCTGCTTTGATATGACATCCGCCATGCTCCTGGCCCCAGGCCAGGAAATCCAGGGCATCAGGCAGCCCCCTGTGAACCAAAGACTAAGGATTTGCAGAGAGTGAGACCCCCTGACACAACTTGCTCGTGTATGAGGGGCTAAAAGTGCTGTTTCCAAGACTGAGGGAAAGAGGAGGTGCAGGCACTCAGATCCCTTACATCTGAGCAAAAAAAGCATGCAACTCATCCCTTACCAGAGCACATATGATGTAGATGCCAGTCCACATGTATGACCGCACATGTGCCTGCGCACAGAATGCACACAAAATTTAATAACCCTGCTCTAGCTATGAATTAATTCAAATCTTGTACTCACATTAAAAATGAACTCTATTTTATGTTGATCATTAACTAAGAATATTTCACACTGGAGATTTGTCATATTAAGGAGAATTGAAACCACTTATATCAATTAAATGTACAGCATTATACTTAATCTCAGCAGAGATTACCAAAATACTCTAAGCATGATTTTACAAAAATGTATAATATAAATTAGGCAGGGGAATATTGGCTTCCACACACACGCACGCCCCTTGTCCCCTCCGACTCCCTTCTAAATATGGCTGCTGTGAGTTGATAGAGCCCAGGACGGTGAGTGATATTTCAGCAAGAAATCTTGCCATCCTCTGGCACCATAAAAGCAAGGCCAGAGTAATTGCTGGTACAGATGGGAGAAAGACAGCGTGCTTTCGCTTTGGAGGGATTAAAGCGCTGGCTAAGAAAGGACATAGTGATGAAGAAAAGAAGAATTTTTGTCAAAGGCTTTGCAGACATATCAGAGAGAAGGACGCCGTGTAGACCTCACCTGCCTGCTTTCTTTACTTCTTTTTTTCCTTGCAGTACTGAAAGCAGTGTGGCTGGAGGCACAGAGCCAGAGGGGAGGGGAGAGCGCAAGGCCGCAGGAGGCTGAGGTCAGTGCCCACAGCGCCAGGCACCTGAGAAAAGGGCACAGTTTGTTCTGAGAGTGGCAAACATGCCCCTTGTAGTACCTCTAGCTGGAGCTTGTCACTTGCCCCTGAGAGGGACAGCCAAATCATTTAGACTGTCATAGGCTCAGCGAAGGGCCTAAGGTGACCCCCCAAGTGCCACCTCATTACCAAGCAACGCCATCTCCATACACATGGCTTTATTCTGTACCTAACGGAGACTCCCCTCTCCTGGGAAAGAACGGAGCTCAGCATCACTGGGAAAGAACCTTTTTATGATATGAGCCGTGTTTCAGCATGAGGGTCAGGGATAGGTGCCCCTCTGGAGTGAGCCAGGAGGAGACAGGACCAGATGGGGACTGCCTTTGGAGTCCCCTTCCCTCTGCTAGTCCTTGGTTTTACACATTAGGACCTCAAATCCTTTTCCTCTCCATAGATTCGCTGGCCTACACCAGCTTCAACTGAGATCAGGATAACATTGTCTCAGGCAGAGCTGCGTGCTCTGCATCTCCTTGCCAAGGGAGGTGTGAGCAGCTGCGGACACTTTTGTACCTGTGGCACTGAACACATCCGATGCCACAAAACATACATAATATATTTATTCATGTAACTAGAAAGATGCGATATATGTGAAGTCACTGTTGTCTCCTTACAGAATTTCACATCCTTGACTTTTCAAAAAGAAGCATTTTATTTTACAGAAAACAAATCTCTTTTTTTCTGTATTTAGGACAGGGTCTACAGGGTCTCACTACACAGATCAGACTCGTGGTGATCCTCCTGTTTTCAGCCTCCCAAGCACTGTGATTGCAGGCATGCGCCACCATACCCAGGGTCAGTCGCTATCTCAGCGTACTCTGCGGGTGGGGCCGGCACAGCAGACTGGGGATTGAATCTCTGACCCCTGTGTCTGCCTCAGCAGGTGCTTTAATCCACTGAGCTATCTGGCCGGCCTGAAAACAAATCGCTTCCATCAAGTTACTGCTATTAAATATTACCAGAAATACATGTATAGATTTGCTTCACGTAAAATTAACAAGATGATCTTCCACAAAATAGAAAATCTGCATCTTCCAAAGCTTCATTCACTTCAGGTCATTTGTTCATTTCGGGGTTTGTGCTTTTGAGCCCATGGATTCCACAGCAAGTGACATTTAGGGACAAACAGGTGATCTAGGTAAGAGGCTTCAACAGCGTTTGTGTGAAGGCAGCAGTTTCTCTAGAAACCTTTCCTCCCTTTGTCCTCTCCTATCCTCAGGGTATTGACAGCCCTGACAAGACTTTGATTATCTAGTCAGCATGAGCCTGAGACTTGTCACTTGTCAGCTTGGCGCTGACAGTCCCTACCCTGATGAAACAATTGGAGAGAGATTGGCTTTGCGGGAGGAGAGTTGGGGTCAGCCACCCAAAGTTTTCTCTCCATGGCCAGGAGGGTGTCCTAGTCCCTGCTAATAGCACCAATAAGTCATCTTAGGGAGATGGGAGGAGTCCTGGCACCTCCCAGCAGTGCTGGGACCTGGCCTCACAGCCTTTTTGTCCCCCCCTCCACTGCTCCAGGGGTGGTGGCAGCAGTCAGCCCCTCCGCACAGCTCCCCCAGCTCCTCCTCCCACCCGAGGAACTGGATTATCTCCACATCCAGCTACAGCTGATATTAGATTTCCCCTCATTAGGAGGAGAAAATGAGGCAGAGAGTTAGCAGCTGGCCCAGCTGATGGAAGGCGCAGGAACAAAGCTGTTGAGGATCAGGGTGTTTACTGGTCCCCAGCAAAGTGTCGTATTATCAATTCCTATTAAGCAGTATACATTCCGCCCTTTATGCCTGCCAGGCACCTAACATGGACAGCTTACTCACAGTAGTGCTCCCTGACCGTGTGGACCCCATTCTGCTACTGCTGTATTTTGCAGGTGAGGAAGCCGAGGTTCCTCAAGGAGGAGGATTAGGTGCTTGCTAATGTCATTTTGATTTTCACTCACTTCTGGGCACTTCATGAGTTCCCAGGACTCCTTTCAATGAGGAATCACAGCCTGCGAAGTTAGTAGTATACTTTTGACCCACGATGGTGAGTGATTCTCTTTTTATTTTTTTAGAGAATACAAAATAGTAATAGAAAAAAGCATTAGAAATGATAAAAAAAATTTCAGTAAGGAGTAATAGGAATTCCACAGTGGTTGGTGTATTGCACGGTGTTATCTTCAAATTAGTTGTTGAGATCTATCCTTCAGACAAAGGACTCCTATCTAGAACACATAAAGAACTAAAAAAAAAAAATCAGGCCTCCAAAACTCAAAGACTCAATCTAAAAATGGGCATCTGAGATGAGTATACACCTCATAAATAAAGAAATATAAATGGCAAGTAAATATATGAAAAAAATGCTCAGCATCACTGGTCATTCAAGAGACACAAATTAAAACAACACTAAGATTCCATCTTACATCAAAATAATGACTGTCACCAAGAGGTCAACCAATAACAAATGCTGGAGAGCCTGTGGGGTAATAGGAACGCTTCTTCACTGTTGGTGGGAGTCCAAGCTGGTCCAACCCTTACGGAAATCAGCATCAAGATTCTTCAAAAACCTAAGATTGGAGGTCCCATTCAAGTCAGCTGTTCCCCTCCTAGGTATTTTCCCAAAATGACTAGTGATTTTGGAGGGATGTGTGTTTAGGCAGTATGTGCACACTCCTGTTCCTGCCACTGTCCAAGGTGTATGTGTTGGCATCCGTTGAATTTCCCCTGGCTCCCTTGGAATCAATAACTTGGATAGAAGACCCCCCAGGCCACAATCCCACTGCAGTTTCAGTAGCAGGAGGCCAGACCCTGGCTTTTGCTGTATGAAAAAGGGCTTACTGTGTGAGCTCTTAAGTGCTGAGGCATCCACGTACAGCCACCCACATCTGCTGAAGGCAGAGTCATGGGCTGGTAGATGCAGCACCCACCACAGCCAAAGGGAGCAACGCCACGGCATTCTCGGCAGGCCTGAGCTTCCACACAGCATGCTGAGCTCCTACAGCAAGGTCCAATGAAAGGCTCCATGCAAACTCCCCTTTAGACCTCCCCAGAGGCTCCTGTCCTTACCAGCAACCCACCATCCCATTGTCTGGACCCCAAAACTTTGAGTAGTCCTTGCTGTAAAGGAAGGGGTGCTCTCAGGAGAGTATTACAAGTCACCCTAGGCACAAATAACCCAAAAGACATTTCATCATGAGAACAGGTGAGCCTCAGAGAGGGGGACCCAGAGCTGGGCTCCTGCCCCAGCACCTTCCTGGGATTCCCTGCCTGCAACTCCCTACTACAAGCCCTGGATCCTTCACTGCTCTGTTTGTTCCTGGAGGGAAAAAGTTGGCAGTACTTTTCCATCTCCCGCACACCACTTCTAGCATAGCTGGTGATGAATCAATGTCCCTGACCACAGTGGTCCTCTGTGGAACAGGATAAAGTGCTGGATGTAAAGAAAACTGAAGATTGGTTGAATCCTTGTGGAATGTTGGATTTTCCAAAAAGACACCTCTTGCTTATAACAAGGAAGCTCTGAGGTCTGAGTTCCTTTCATCTTCTGTCCACTTCCCTAATTCAGTTTCTCTTCTTTCTTTAATATATGCACTAGGATGAATTTAATTGGTATTCCTCAGGTACAGTCATATGAAAATATATATTCTTATAAAATATACATTTACTGGCGTTCAATATTTTAAAATAAACTATCAAACAAATATCCCTATCCATGTCTGTTCTTTTCACTCAGGGTATTCATGTTGTACATGTTAGGATACATGGATGAATCATTCCTTTTAATTTCTGCCTAGTATCTTTAGTGGTTTTAGTATTATTGTATCCAGATTTATCCAACTGTTCCTATATTAATGGACATGCAAATTGTTTTCAATTTTTCACTATTACAGAAATGCTGCGATAACTATTCTTGTATCTGTCCTCGTATACCCAAGAAAGCACAAAAGGAGAGATACTAAAATGTCCATTGACTGCACCACACACATGTGTATGCTTTGATCTGAATTTCTACTTCCATGATCTCCTCCATCAGACCTAGGTCACTCTCCACTGTGACTGGTAGGTATTACAGCATCTTTTTACCCAAGTCTGATGGGCAGACCCCAGAATCGAAGTTAATGAACTCCATACTCCATTTAAATGTAGGTAGCTTCGTTAATGTTGTGTGTGAGCCAACAGACAGATCTGGAAGACCTCTTGGGAAAGGAAAGATGGGAGTCCAGGTCCATGCGCTTGCACCAAGACAGCAGATGCTGGCATCTGAGCAGCAGGAACCATCCCACCCCTCACAGGAGGGCAAAGCACTGGAGACCACCATAAAGTAAAGGTGCTTCTTGGGTGGGCTCTGCTTAGACGACCTGGGCAGGTGGACCATGAAGGATGCTTGACAGCATAGGGAGGACCCAGTGAAAAACATACATAGTGGAGCTGTTCTAATAACGGGGATCCACTGATTCATCTGTTAAGTACCTTAAGGCATACCTCCTTGGAGCTCACATTCTAGAATGGAAGACTGACAATATAATTTAGTGGGAAGTAGTGGTTAGCCTAACTCTTTTATCTGTCTGGACCCATACAGGCCTGCATCTGGATGTGGTATTAAGAATATCACAGGGAGAAGGGACACCATTGCCCCAAGCAGATGGCATCTGGCTCTAAAGCTATAGCCAAAGTGTAAGAGCCCCACAAAGGTAAATTTAGATTCCCAAGACAAAGATATTGAAAAATAGGCATGGACATTAGGGACTTCATCTTCTGAAAGACTCTCATATATTACCACATCAACACTGTCGATGGTCCAAACCCCTTTCGGCACACAAGGAATCCTGGGTAGCTTACAAGCGGCAGTGAAAAAAAAAAAAAAAAAAAAAAAAAAACACTTTCAAGAAATCTCTTCTGGACTCTAAATTTCTGAGTTGTTTGGCACTTAGGGAAGATTGGTAATCAGAATTTCCTTAATCCACGCTTATCCTAGGCATCTGACCAGCAAGTGTCCCAAAGATTATCTATGTCTGACTATGCATATCAATGAGGGGGAAATTAATGCCTCATTAAGATCTGTAGCAAGGAAAATCCACCTTACCTAGACAGAGAAAATGGGGCCAAAATACTGCATTGTTTAATCAGCACAGCCACCTACATGGCTTTTAGGATGTTGACACAATTGTATTGTTAAGGCATAAGGTACCTGTGTCACAAAAGTGACATAGGCAAAAAAGATAAGTGGTCATTTACGTGTGCGTGAACTCACACCTGTATATACGTACATACACTCATGCAGTCTTGCATCACTGATGATGTCTCAGTCAAAAACAGGCCACATGGATGGTTGTGGTCTAACATAGATCATCTAATTACACTGTAGCCATGATAGCTTGTATAAGCACCTTCTGTGATATTCTCCGGGTGACAAAACTGTCTAGTGGCACATTTCTCAGAATGGATCCTCATCATTAAATAGCACGTGGCTACAAATACCAGAAGCACAATATGCATATGTAATATACATCTTACAATTGCTTTGTACATGTATGTGTATGTATGCACATGTGTGTGCATGTGTGACAGGAGCTCCGGTGAAAACACAAGATAGAGGCAGACAGGTTCTAGCCACAGAATGAGAAGAAGGCCATGTGGCTGCTCCTGGGTTTCCCTTCCAGAACAGGAGGTGCTGAGGTCCCCAGAGGAGTTCTAGGGCTCCAAGAGCTCAGTACAAAGACCAATGGCCCTGTGTCCATGCTGACCTGCAAGAGTGAGCCTACTAGTGCTGGCCAGCTCATTGCACCTGCGTCCTGAAGAGGCCCCAAGGCTATGGCAGAGCTACAATCATGAATCCATGACGCACTTCCACAAAACCCTTATTCTCTCCACCAGTTCAACTGTTCAAATCCTCCCCACCACCTGACCCATTCCCTTCAGCTGTGCAGAGCTCATTGCGGACTGACCCAGCTTTCCTTTGGTGTTGACAGGAGGAGTTCTCAGGGTGATTCTCATTCAGACAAACACAGAAAAATGTTCCCCTACCCCAAAATTGGACCTGAGACTTCAAGGACAAATATGACTACAGATGCAGGGTAGTACCACGTAGCCACATATGCTAACTATATCTACCACAATCAAGGTTGATGCATGAGATCCCAAACTAGGAATCAGAAATAAATTGTTGAAAAATTAGGGTCTCCAGAGATGATAGGAAAAGTAGCTCATTAATCAATTACAACACAACAGAGTCAGGTGGAGAAAGAGCTGATTTCCAAGGTACAACCAGGAGGGATGGAGCATTCCAAGAAAACTTCCTGGAGAAAGTGTTTAAACTGACACCTGCGAGATGAGGAGCATGAAGGTGGGGTTGGGCGATGCTCCTGAAGGGAGGCAGCCAGCGCCCACAGTCAACAGCCAAGCCCTGCCCCAGAGAGATGGAGACTACGAAGTATACTGGGCACAGCACCCAGAGGCAGAAGAAGCATGTCCATAATGACAGGATCTCTTGTCGGACCAGGGAAAAATGGTTCCTATAAAGAGAACAGAAGATGCAGAACAGATTTTTTTGTCTCGTGATTTCCGTAAAGTATAAGTAGGGGTTTCTTCCATTTTGTCTGTAACTCAAGACCAGAGGCACCACCCAACCCCCAGCCTTTGCTTCATCTGGCTCCAGAGATGCCACTCTGCAGACATTTCTCCTTCCTCCGGGAAAAGCCAAGCGTGCTCCCAGCTGTCCCTTAGGAGACCCACTGGAGTCTTCACCACCACTGACTGGGCCTTCTTCAACCCTTGTGGAGGATGGTGGTAAGCAGATGGAGGACCCTAAACCGACACCAGAAAGAGGCTGGCACCCCTGGTCTCTAAAGTTAAGATCCTCCAGATAGTGCACAATGATTGTGGAATGAGCTGGCAAATTAAAGATGGTTGGTATTGATTCCAAAAATACTTTTGCTTTCAGCAAAATACATCTTTAATTACTTTCCTACTAGCTGTCATTTTTCATAAAGCAGTCTAGACGACTCATGCCAAATCATGCAAAGACTGTTTTCAATGAAATGCCTTTTCTTAATATCAAAGATCATAGAGGGTTTTTAAAAAATCCCTTCATATGTGAAGTTTAGCAAACGTCTAACAAACTTGTCACATGTGCTGAATGGAAACACTCCTATGCTCCAGTTGTAACAAGCAAGCAGTGAAGATGATCCCTGAGATCCCCTATTGCCATCTCCCCATCTCTTATGAGTTCTTCCACATGCTGGTCTGGGGAAATTATATACATATCTATGCAAATAACATGCACATTATTTTGCTTTTTTGCTTTTGTTGGTAGTTTATTATCCATAGCTTCAAACTCCCTTTTCCCCCAAGCTCTTTAATACAGAGACCAAGATAACACTTGTACACCTACGATTGCAGAAAATATATAATAATGAACCAGTTTTTCCTTATCCTGATTTATCAGAAGCAAGCTGAAACACAGTAAGAAGGAGAGAAAGGGAATAATTTGAGCCTGTTCTCCCTTGTAAGTTTGATTGGAAACGACGGAGACAAGTGGAGAATCAAGGAAAGGAACTATGGCAAAAATGAAGATTTGGCTTTCAGCATCAAAATCAATGTCCATGTCTAAAATTGATATAATTGACTGTTAATTAATTCCCTTGATATTTTCATTAGCAGTTGGGAGCAACAAGTATTCTAGGTAGTATTTCTGAATTATTCAGGAGGCCCTCAAATTCCTAACAAAGGAGACCCATGATTGAAGCCTCACTGGACAATGGAGAGAAACCCAAGGTTTCTTTCTGTCTGGCTGCACCTTGGTTGGCAGAAAATCTGCAAAAAGAGGGAGGGATGCAGCAGACAGGGCAGGGCAGAGATGCCTTAAATGAGGCAGCAGCTCCACATGCAGAGCCCACTCTCCATTCAAGCTTTGGAACAAGGAGAAGATAAAATTAAGTACCGTGGAGATTGGAAAACTCAGGGCAGCTCGAGTGCCTGGGGTCAGAGAAATGATAACTATAGTCCAGTGGTGAGAGCTCCCCAAAATCTTTGTCCACAGGCATCACTCTCTGCCCTGGCCCTCCCTCTCGTTTTTTTTTTTTTTTTTTCTTTTTTCTTTTTTTGGTGGCACCAGGGATTGAACTCAGGACCCTACCCTTGCCAAGCAAGCACTTATTCTACGGAGCTATCTCCCTGGCCCCCCTCTTGTCTTCTGTAGAAGCCAGCAGCATGGCTCACAGATCTGCTACCAGGAAGCTGCATGTGTACAGCATGGTGTTTTGGCCCTCTCTCACTCACATCCACTTTTCATGTCCAACTGCCTGTGAGCTCCTAGGTGTCCTCTGACTTGAATTAAAGTCAAGGTGCAAACTAAGAGCAATGTGTAATCCTAACTGCTCCATGCGATTCCGTGAACATGTTTTACCTCCTGCCACCATGAGCTGTTCTTTTTTTATGGTCAGTAAAAAAGGGTGACAAGGAGCTACTACTGGCCCAGTAGACATGAATAAGACCTTCAGAAGACTAACAGTGGCCTCTGAGTGCCCAGGGAAGAGTCACTTTTTCTTTCTCCAGCCTAAAGACTCTTCTGTTCATAGAACACTGAAGACTGAAGAACACCTAAGTTTGAACAGACAAGGTCTGTTTCCTCTGCACAAGTCAGCTCAGGTCTCTAGATCTCTTCATGCTTCCAAGAAGTCAGGATGGAGGCTTCTCCTCCACTTGACTCCAGCTGCCAGGCATGGTCCCGAACATCCTGGGCAAGTCCTTCTGCCATACCCTGCCCTTTCCTCCAATAGAGACAGAGATCCTTATTTGTGAGGGAGAACCCAGAATCATAACTCCTTATTTTTACCATTTCAAATAGAAGGGCACATTAGTGTCTGCCCTATAAAAATATCACAAAAAATGTTAAAAGGTACAATGAAGAAAGGGTCCTGGACATTTGGGAATTGCTAGGGCCATGAGCCTTACTGTGGTGCCTTCCCTTCAAAGAACTTGGAGTTTGTTCTGAGTTCTGGTGTGAATTCTTCAGTGCTTGATGACCCAAATTCATGAGGAAAGTACTGGTTGTCCCCTTCACAATGACAGACACTCTGGCTGTAGTGTCTATCCTTCCTAGAACCTTCTCCACCCCTCCTAGAAGCTTCCTAGAACCTCCACAGGTGAAAAAGCTTAGACAGAGACCCTTCCTCTTTTTCTCTTGTGACATCTGCCTGGCAGTAGATGCCACAGAAAGAAGGGAATGAGGTAAGAGTGTTTTACTAGAGAAATAAATCACATTCTCCAATCCCAATTGTTTACTGAAACTTGAAAAATAAGTTGGTTTTTTTTTAAAGTGCAACAAAATAAATTGAATAAAGTAAAATAAAATTCAGTTCAAGCTGAGGAAGTGCTTGTACATTAATGTCATAAACCCTTTTTTGACAAGTAGCTTTCCATCACTGAGTCGCTCCATCGATGGCCTCGGGATGGTGGCCTGATCGTCAGCTGGCAGATGAGGGACGGATCTGATGTCAGGAAGCCAGCAGATTGCCCTGGAGTTGTCTGCAGTGACAGGAAACAAAGAAAGGCTGTTCAGAGTGATCTCTTGCTTTACAAGCTCCACGGTGTCCAGAGAGACACTGAACCCTGGAGCGCTCTGCAGAATAACCCAACCAGGACGCAGCCTCCTAAGGCCACCCTCCACCTTTGGCAATTCCCACACCAGGCTGGTTCACTCACTGTCATCTTACAATACATATCATAGTAAAAATAATGAATCCTTTTTTTCCTTATGACTCACCACACTCCCTGCACTGAAATTTCTCTTTTATTGTAGCGCTGAAAACATTTCCAATCATTTTTTTTTGCATTTGATCTTGATTGTCTTAAAAAATTAATCAGACACATGTTCACTATGTTTTTTATCCAACTGTCTCCAGAATGTTTTTTGACAATTTAGAAAAATGTTTTGAAAAATAGGAAAGGGAAATATTTAAGTAATTATGATCCTCACTTTGTGAGGCCAAGTGAAGTAAACTAATGCAATGGAAACATGTTCTACAGATTTGTTTAATTATTTTGAAGTACAATGAAATTGCATTGCTCTAAAGGAAAGATTGAGAATCTGGACCTCTCTGACACCTATTGGGGAACTGTGTGCCTCATCACCAAGGGGATAGTGGTCAGGCCAACGAGTGCCTTGGTTTTGGGGTGTGCACCCCCTTTCCATATAACTTTCACCAATTCTCCCTGAGCATCTTCAATAAACATGCGATCAAAGTCAAAAACATATGCCTGCTATACAGAAGCATCTTGAAGAGGTCTCAGAGCCAGACTGTGGTCCCAAAGACCTTCCAAACAGAAGTCGTAGTGCTGCCCCTGGAAGGTGGAGCCATGTCTATGGTTTTCATATGCTCCTCCTAAGGGTTAGCCAACCTCAGGCTTGGCCCCTCCTGATCCAGTCCCCCAGTGGGGCTCTCAGGCAACTGAATGGCTCTCCAGGCTCAGAGCCCTGAGTTCATGCCACTCTACCTTTGGCAAAGATATATGACAAGTGTACAGACAATCTGACTACAGCAAAGACTTCATTTCACCAGATCCTGGAGCCAGCAGGGGAAACCAAGAGAACTGGAATTTTTGTTTGTTTGTTTGTTTGTTTGTTTGTTTGTTTCAGTCTTTATGTAAGAAAGGAGAAGAAGCCCTATGGCTTTTTCTTTCATGGTAGCTGATATACTGCAATCAAATCCTGACACCAACTATCTTGAGTTAGCCTGTACAACATAGGATAAGACACATTCCCTAGTATGACTGTCCTCACTTCAGGCACTGACCACAAGCTCAGGGATCTCCACGTTGCCCACCCTTCTGACTAATCTAAAGAAGTTTCACAACCAATCCCTGGTTTAATGATTCATTAGAAAACTCCAGAACTCAGGATATCACTATGTTTTTATCACTCTTTCATTATAAAGAATGTTAAGTAGACCAACCAAAGGAAGAGATTAAACAAGGGCCAAGCCCAGACACAAGTGTCTGACTTCCTGGCACCCTAGTAAGTTCACCACTGAGGAAATACCACCGAGCCCCAGGCTCCAGAGATTTTATTAAGTGTTATTACACAAGTTTGATTGCTTATATTGTTGACGTATTGTTTGAATTCAATATCTATTCACATACCTTCTCCTAGAAGGCACACTGGCACTGGTCAAAAGACCATGATTGTCCTTTGTGGTGACCCGTGATGACCCACCCTGAACCATCTCATCAGCCTGAACTCAGGTGAGATACAAGAGGCTCAAGGAAAACAAAGGATACTGTCTCCCATTAATTAGTAAATTACACAAGACTTACGGTCTGCTTCCCTGGAATCAGGGACAAAGGCAGTTCAATTCCTTGTTCTACAACAATAAAAAACCCTGGGATGAGCAGGAGTCTCACTGCTCCTTGAAAATCTGTCCACCTCTAACCCAAACCTCCACTCAGCCTCTTCTGTATTCCAAGAAAGTCAAAACATACCTCATGCTTGTGTGAGCCTTTGAGGGCTTTCATTTGAAAGGGACCCACTGCCTCTATTTCTCTCCATGTCAGCCGAGTTGAAACACAGTTGTACCTATGGTTATTCACACTAGGCATTTTCTGAGTTTAGTCTTATGTACTGAGCATTCAGGGTTCTGGGGAAGGGTCTCTTAGAGTGATGCTTATCATTCACCACCCATCCTGCTACATTTGCTCCCAGGAGTCTACCACGCCATCTCCTGGAGATCCTTAGAGCCACATAGTGGCCATCTTTGCTTCTCAGTAAGCCGTTAGGGTCTTACTCTCAAGGTTGCATGGCCAGTTGGTATTTTTTCTTCTCATGACTGCGGAGTGCCCCCTCCAGGAAGCATTTTTGTAGATACTGTCACTGTGCTTCCTGCATGCCTGTCATGAGTCTCTACACTATTACTGGACACATCCACAATTGACATTCAAGGGCTGTCACCAGAGATGGGACCTGTCACCAGCAATAAGGACAGGTGTGAGACAGAAGGAAGTGTGTTATTCATTCACATCTTCTGTCACCACTCATTGTGAGAACTGAGGTGTGAAAAATGACAGAGATTTACTCCAGGACCAGAAAGAAGACACCTCAGTACAGCTTTTGGGGAGGTTGGTTTGTGGGCTGTAGGATAACAGCCTATAGGCAGCGAAGCCCTAGGGACTCAAGGAGCAGCCTGGGAGTCCAAGCGCTAGCTCTGTGTTGGTCTAGGGACACTCCTCAGGGCCAGGGAGCTCTCCCTCAGGCTTCAAAGCCACCATTCTGAACAGGGCCTGAGAAACGCTGACATGTCCTCTCCCCTACTGATTCAGTCCCCTAGTGGGGCTCTCAGGCAGCTGAATGGCTCCCCAGGCTCTGTTGAGGAGAGGGCAGGGCAGGACCTCTCCCTCCTGGCTCAGGCTCCTGTCCCCTGGGCCCTCCAGCTGGCTTTCCTGCACCCTGGGGAAGGCCCATGCTATCATGACCCCTAGCAACTCAGCCAACTTCCATGGGGGAAAAAATACAACCTGATACTTTAACAAATGTGCTCTGGAGCCCCTTAGACTCTTAATGTTTTATTACTATTTTTGTCACTTCAACAGGTTTTCAGCTGAGGATCCAGAACAATGTGCTGTCACAAAATTCATTCACCAATAATAATAATTATTGTCATAATGGCTCCTACTTTTGAGCCTCTGCTGTAGCCCTTTACCTCTGCCACAGCACATCCTCCACAACAGGCTTTCCAGATTGCCCCACTTGTGGCGAAGAAACTGAGGTTTAGGGAGGATGAGAACTTTTCCAAAATCCTCATCTATCTCATGGGGAGACCAGGTTTCAAGGCTCTGGGCCTTTCATTTGGCCATCTGAGGCTCTGTGGGCTGGACCAACCTGCAAGAGACTCCCCCCCCCCAGAAGTCTTTCCCTCAGCTGGGCAGGTGTAATATCCTCTACTGGTGTCTCCTCAGCACCATTTTCTTCACCCAGTATGGTAGCCACAGAGGCTGATGCATCTACCTTCTTTTTGGCTTTGCAACTCTCTATTCTGAAAGGCACAAGTACATCTCGTGGTTGCTTTTCATCTTCAGGATTATCTAGACTGAGCTTTGCCCCAAGCAACTCACACAGCTCCCTTATGGCATGACACTAAGTTGGCCACCATGAGGAGGAAATGGAGCTCTGCATTTTCCAGCTCCCAGATTTATTGAACTGGGTCACATCTGGCTGTAGGGGAAGAGATGCTTCCCCATTTTTCTCTTTGAGTGCCCTTCAGGACAGAAGCGTGGGCCTGTAGAAATCCAGTGTTGATTCCACAGGCCACTCGGGATAGGAGATTCAAGGGACAGACACTCAAAGGAAATCCCACAGACTGTCCTTATCGAAAAGAGGGTCTTGAAGGTGCTAATAGACAGGAAGGATGGTCAACAAGGTTTTGGTCCCCTGGTTGCACTCTACATGTGGATGCTTTGCAAGGAGTTTCTGTCCTTCACTGAGGATACAGGGTCTGGGGAAGAGCACTGATTTCACCTTAGTTCAAAAGGAAGATGTGTCTTCGTGGATTTTCCTGATGAGACACAGTGACTAATACAACTAGAAATTATCTCTGCCACTTTGGCTGCCTACCTTCTAGCAGAGAACAGACATAAATCTATACATGCCCATTTACTTTAAAAATTCTAGGTGAGAGTTAGACATATGCTATAAAGAAAGTAACTGGCATTGTTAGGAGAAGGAGAAGAAGGCGTGAAGTAACTATGTCAAAACAGGCAGGAGACAGGTCATGGAGTACTTTGTAAAATATGGAGAGAAGCTTGGATATCGTTTGTTGTATGGCAGAAAGATGCTGACAAATTCTAAATAGAAGACAGCACGATTCCATTAATGGTTTCATAGCAAGGCAGTGGCTGTGGTGTAGAAAATGGATAGGTCACTGCAGATATAGAGGTGAATGCTGTAGAATTGGGGCAAAATGCAAATAGCCCTTAAGGAGAATGGGAGCAAAACTGATGAGAATTAGAGAGGTGGGAGACATGTTTCCAGGAGGGCAAAGATTGCTGGGGATTTGGATGTGGGAATGAGACAACTGAAGGACTCAAAAACTTTTGTTTTCACTACTTTGTTGGATGATGGTGATACTCACTGAGATGAAAGGACCAGGATACAAGGCGTTAGGCTTCAGTGTTTCAAAATCATTTTCATAAAGTTCCTGGCTTGACGTTATTATCTCACAGTTTCTTGACAAGTAATCTAGACACAGGGAAGATTCTCTGTGCAGGTCTCTAGAAGCTTCCATCAGGTGATCAGATGAGATGGGGTCTGCATCTGCAGCATGGGTTTCCTCCCAACTTCCTAGGCTGAAACAACAGTTAAGTTTCTGGCAGAACCCAGGTCACAGTGTGATTGCTGCTCCATGCCATACACCGCTCTGGACTTCCAGGTGTCACTTTTCGGTCCTTGCTCCCTGAGCTTCTCCAGCTCATCTGCAGCAATGAAGACCCTCTTTCAAGCTAAATCCTTCTAAGCTCTTCTTCCTGTACCAACTGGAGAAACTACTCTGCCTTTAAAATGTCTCATGGGATTAAGTCCTGCATGAATAACCTCCCTTTCTTAAGGTCAACTGTGCCATACAGCAAGGTATAATCATTGAACACAGTGCATTGCATACACAGTCTCAGAGATTTGCAGGGCATGTACAAGAAAGGATGGAGAATGTTGGGGTGGAATGCAATTCTGCCTGTGACATGGGGTTGGTTGATGCTGGATCAAGGATTCTGTCTTGGATATACTAATATTAATGTGAATATAGCACAACCAATGGGAGTTAAGAAAAGCCATGTCTGGATACACAGAGAAATCTCTTCTGAAGATACAGAGTTGGAGGCAACCAGGATGCTAGAATGATGAAGTTGTGTGGTATTACCTGAGAGACTGTGTAGGTAGGAAAGATCACACGTACATGGCTAAGCCCTGAGAAGCCCAACGTCTAGAGATGGAGCAGAGGACTCAGTCATCATCCACGGACTGAGTCAGCATAACCAAGAAAAGGGAATCAGTAAATAGGAGGAATATGGGAAGAATGTGGGGTCATAGAAGTCAAGAAAAGAGAAAGTGTGTGTGTGTGTGTGTGTGTGTGTGTGTGTGTGTGTGTGTGTGTTAAGGTGGGAGTAGTCATTTCTATCTAAAATACCAGTGAAAAGATCTTTTGGATTTGACCACATCAGGGAGGTTCCTGGAGACCCTAACCAAATAAAATTCTAATGGAAAAGAAGGTTGGAGACTGAATTTGAGATAGGTAGGGAAAGGCATTGGTGGGTGGACTGTGATGTTCCAAAGGGAAGGGAGATGTCAACACTACGAGGTGAGGAAGGGCTTACTGCTGAAGCCTTGGTACTGCGGGAAGGAAGGGATCCAGGCATACAGGGAGGGACTGACTTTGGACTGGAGGAAAGATTCCCCATGCACAAAGGGGGTCACATCAGGCACCTCCCAGATGCAGAGATAGGTCACCATTTGGTAGTGGATAGAACAATAAGAACTCACAGAACGCCTTCATTTTTCTCAGTAGAGAGTGAGAAAGACTCGCTAGTTGTGCAAGGCAGGTGGGAGCAGGCTGGAGTTAGGGACAGTGTATAAAACAAAAGCCCTGGGAACAGAAAAAGCAAGAATCCTGGAGAAATGGTATAGTGGCCGTTCTGAAATTGGGCCGAAAGCCCATTTTGGATGCTTTCTGGCCAATCCTCCAGCCACAGCAAGGCTACGTCACTGCAGACGTAGTACTATGCTGGATGATGGTTCACCATTTACCATCCTCAGTATAGATGTCCTCATCCCTCCACATGACTGGCACCTCCCGGAGCAAGGAACTGTGTGTCACCAAGGCAGCTGGCTTTAGGAACTGTTTCTGGAACTGCACGGAGGAGGGCCAAGAGAAATGCAGACGCTGACAAAAGCAGATGAACTCTGATGTTGCAGTCACAGCCAAGCAAGACCGAGGCCACTACTTCCCTCAAAGGGAGCCTCGTTCTGCCATATGGATGCTCAACTGTAATCCTAATGCGCAGTGTGTATAAATCCATGGTTTTGTACTTAATCCCAGTAAGCAAAAACACCTGGGGTGAATATCTAAAATATGGGCTTGTTATTAAGAGTAAATAAGCCCACACAAACCCTCTACCAAAAGGCTGTCTCTCCAAGTCAGTGGGAAGCAGACTGGGATGGAGAGGAACTTCAGCGGAGCCACTCCGTGGAGCCTGGCCATGGAACTCTGTCAGTTCTTGATGCTGGGGTGCCATCTATGGATCCTGCCACCTGACAGCCATCCATCAGCACCCCAGGCCCTTTCCTGCTTTATACGACCATCTACTCATAGTCACAGTACCCAATTGTTTCATGGCCCCATTTGCTCTAGATGCCTCTCATCTGCCAGTAGAGCTGCGCTGTGTTGTTTTAAACAGAAGAATCCATTTCTCCTGGCAGAAGGTAGGTAGGGAGCAGTAGGGCTGGTGACATGCACAGAGGGGACATGGAAAAGAAGAGCCTGGGTCACAGAACAGAGCAAGAGGAGAGGGCTCTGGGCTGGGCACAGAGCGCTCCAGCTCTGTTCTTTCTGTGCACATGAGCAAGTCACCATATCATTCCTTCCGCCAGAGCTACACCTCGACTGGATGAAAGGGAAGGCTCCTCCCAGCTCTAACAGCCTCATTTCATGGAGAGGCAGGGGGAAGACAAAGAGGAGAGAAAAGGGGTAAATAAAGAAGACAGTTTTTGTTGCAATTGCCTGTGAGCTATAATATTAAGTAATGTCACTTACTTTGACCCAATCAAATCAACTTCAGTATGGAGAAAAAGGAAACCCCAGTTGTGGCTGATATAAACATTAATGCCAAATAAAGCTAGATGTTCAGAATCAGGGAAGATTCTGCAAGTAGGTGACTGGGAGCTCTGGGTCACCACGGCCCAACCCCTTGTGTTTCACTGCCACTCTGCCTCTGCAGAGTGCATATAACCCAGGACTTCCAGAATGCTACTTTTTCATCTTAAGATGTTTAGTTCCAAAGCATAAAAGCCAGACTAGAAATACTAAGGACTAGACAAAAAGGCTGAAGCCTCTGCCTTTTTCTTACACACATCTCCTTTTGAGATGCTCAACTTGTTTGAGAAGCTCCTACTCATACTTTGCTCCTGAAAGACACTGCTGGGGTCTCATGAGCTAGAAGTGGGTCCTGTCCCCATTGTTGAGCCTGTCCGTGGTTGTAAGCCAAGGTTAGTTATCATGGGTAGCATAGCAAATCACATCAGTGGCTGAATGATGGCAGTTCACCATCAAGACCACCACAGAAGAGGACCACACTCACAGCACAGCATGTTTAGAAGAAGGGATGATTTGCTCTGGGATGACACTTGAGCACATGAAGATTCCCCACTAGTAAGGCAATGCGCAGCAACCAGTGCAGCCTGGGGAAGTCATCTTCTCTTGTGGGCTTTCTGTGGGACCCCAGGAATTTTCTATCTCCAGGTGTCAATTTTGCTTCAAAACAAGCCAAGACATCAATCAGGCTAGTGATATCAGAGATGTAATAAATCTGTGACTGAAACACTCATCTTTCTCATCCATGATCACCAGAATGATCAGAAAGAGGGAGAAACCGCAGGATCACCTCAATTAATGCAGAAAAAGCTTTTGACAAAGTCAAACATTCATGTTCAAAGTCCTACAGAAAATTGGAATAGATGGCCTCTACTTCAATCTGGTAAAAGCCATTTATGAAAACCCAACAGCTACCATAATCCTAA
>NW_004524659.1:3512877-3523112 GCF_000260255.1 Octodon degus | reverse complement strand
CATGGCTGACACTGACAAAGGATCTACAATCTGAGGTACAGGATCTCAGGATAAATCCTGAGGGGATTTCACTGACCTTATCAGACCCAAAAGCTACAATTATTGTTGCATAGGTCTTGCTTTATCTTGGTCTTAACCATCCAGCACAAAAGTATAAAAACGAAATATAAGAAGTAAAACCATGCTGTTATGTTGAGCTGTAGGGGACTCAGGTCAACAATTTCTGACATTTCCAGTCAAGTGGAAGACCCAATACTATTATGGACTACTGAACTCTTTTAGAATATTTTGCTGAGTTCACACACCTATAATATTCAAATAACGGAACTTAACAGAAAAAGGAGATACAGATGAATGTCCATTTTTTATCTGTGTATTCAAAGTGGTTAGGATAGATATATAGTTACATTCTCTTAATGAATAGAGGGATTTGTTTTAATGGTGCTTGTAAATAGGATATCATGTCTCCATCTTGTACAGCAAATAACCACTAGGAAGAATGTATGCAATGTGTTAATTATTGAAACTGTCCTAGCAATTTGGTTTGAAACTGTCTCATTGCTATTTGTTTCTCAATAAAATTGTGGGAAAAAATTAAAAAATAAAATAAATTCTAAAAAGGAAAACAATCAAGGTTTATAGAAAGTAAGAGTTAATGTTTTTACTGTTTAATCAAACTTATATGCCTATATCTGGTAGTCTCAGCAACAAATTTGATGATAAGAACATGTAATGTAACAGCCATTGTTAGTTTCCTGATTTTGTTTTGAAATTCTGTACTATTTTTTATTGTTTTGTGGTGTTTTGTTTTGTCTTTGTTTTTTTTCTTCTTTAAAAGAAAAAATAAAAATAAAAATTTCAGTGAAGAACTCATGATCAAAAACACATGTACACACAAAGAAATTAGGAAGGAAGGGACCACAAGAAGTGAAATTACCTTTATTTGTGTTCCCTTTTTTTATTTTTTTATCAGAGAAGGGCATTCCATTGTCATTTAAATATTGTAGGAGTGTGAATTCAGCAAAATATTCCAATATAGTCCTGTAGTCCATAACAGTAGTAGGCTTTCTATAGCACTGGCAATGTCAGAGTTGTTGACTTGAGCCTTTTACAACTCAGCATATTAACATGGCTTTACTTTTTGTACTGTATATTCAAAATAGTTAGGATAGATGTACACCTACTTTTTCTTAATTCAAAGAATAGAAAGATTGGTTCTAATAGTGTTTGAAGACAGGAAAACATGTCTGCATCTTGTACTATGAATAACCACTAAGAAAACAACAATATGTGGTATATTAATTATTGAAACTGTCCTAATCGGTTTTGAAATTCTCTCATTGCAGTTTCTGAATAAAATTATTTTTTAAAAAAAAGTGAAATTACCCACACTTTCTTTCATTCTTTCCTACTACAGTTTCTTGAAGAAAATGCAGGCCTGTGTCAAGAGTGGTATGGGGCTTGAATTAACCTAAGTATGCTCTTGATTTAAAAGGCAGGAAGCAAAAGAGAGAGTAAGTATACAGAAAGGGAGATATTGGGTCTCATTGCCACAGGGAATGTGGCAACCCCAAGGGAAATGTAGGATTCTGTGAGCCACAGAGAGGCACCATGTACAGGGTTCAAAGAAAATAACCCAGGACCATTCATACACTAGGACTCCAATCGCTCCCCAGATTTCAACATCATCCCCAAGATGACTGCAAGTTTGGGCACAATTTTGAGCCCAACTTTCCTCTTTCAAGTAGAGAAAGATCTTGATATAGGCCACTATCATGAAGAAAAAGGTGAGGAGGCCCTTTGGATAATATTGTGAGCTCTGCCTGGGGCCAATGTCACCTATCAGGGACTGAAACTAATAGGCTCCAGGTTTCCTGAAATTCTCCCATGAGAATTCCTTTAGAGAGGAGATTCAGACTTAATAAAAGGAAAATCACTCTAGTAGTATAGAACATTGAGGAAAAACATCTGCAAAAGGAAAGTTCACAGTGAGGCTGTGTCTGCTTCTCCCCAGCTTTTGTCCCAGTACAGAAGATTAAGTTGTCTCCACCCACCCAGGACACGATCTGGAGCTCAAGGGGGAAGGAGACATGTGCATGTCGGGGGAGGGTGTGGTGGCAGCTCAGAGGCTCCAGAGGATCCAGTCTCCCTCCTTTGACTTCAGACAAGGCCTTGCTTTGGCTGCAGCTGGACTCCTGGGGCCAGGACAAAGTCTGGCAAAGTGGCAGTGCGAGTGGGGGTTGGGTGTGGATGGGAAGGACACAGAACGCTTTGTAAGCACATCTGGAGTGCTCCACACAGAGAAGCTGTTGACAGACTGTTTGCCAATAAAGAAAGTCGCGCTGCCTAATAGCAATCAGATGTCTCCGTAGCCCATCTCTGAACTGGCTCTGGGTTTTGCAGGATGTACCTAGGTGGGTCCAGGCAGCTCTTCCCCTGAAATACCCAAGACAGTGGAGTCTCATGTATCCTTCCATCAGCCGAAAGCCAAGAAGGCTCCACCCCTTCTGCAAGGGTCAGTAGTTGCCATTTTGGCCAGTCACTCAGAAGCTGCACTCTACTGGCATTCAAAGTAGCTGCACACTACTGGCATCTACTGGGCTATTTCTTGATTAGCGTATTGTGGTGCAAAGCCAAAATCTCTGATGCTCAGAACTCATTTCCAGATCATTATCTCAAATGCTCTCCTTCCCAAGGTGACTCCTAGAGGAGAGCTTTGTCTTCTTAACAAAGTGTATTCCAAGCCTCTGGGAGGCAAAGTTGTTTTGCCGCTGACTGGTCACAAGATTGAGCAAAGAACTGGATGAACTCCCATTGCTCCCAAAATGTTAACATCACTCTCAGGATGAGATTCACTTAGGCTCAATTTTTTACCCACGTGGCTGAACCTGTTCACCTACTGCTCCATTAAACCAATGGCAGGTAAGGGAGCCTCTGACACGAAGAGGGTACAAGAATCCAAAACCAGCCTATGAGATAATTTGGCCAGCTGAAGAACTAGGCTGTGAAGATAAGGATGGGACCAATACTTACAGTTTTTTGAGGAAGCTCTACACTTATTTTCATGGTGGTTGAACCAATCTACATGTCCACCAATAGTGGAGAAGGGTTATCTTTTTCCTATCATCCCTCTAGCATTTGTTATTGGTTGATTTCTTGATCATAGCCATGGAGTGAGACAATAACCAGTGATGTTGAACATTTTTCACATGTTTATTTACTATTTATACTTCTTCTTCTGAGAAGTGTCTATTCATTTCACATGACCACTTTTTACTGCATAGTCAAGTTGGAGGGTCTGATCTTTTTCAGTTCTTTTTTTTATTCTTTTTTTTATTAATTTTATTGAGAAGCAAATAGCAATGAGACAGATTCAAACCCAATTAGTAGGATAGTTTCAATAATTAATACATTGCATATTGTTGTCTTCATAGTGGTTATTCATAGTACAAGATGCAGACATGATATCCTGTCCAAACACTAGTAGTACAAATCTTTCTACTCCTTGAGTTAAGAGAAAGTAGCTGTATATCTATCCTATTTTATATATACAGATACAAAATGGTCCTTCATTTGTATCCCTTTTTTTGGTTTAGTTTTGTCAGAGATGGGTATTCTATTGCCATTTAAATATTGTAGGTGTGTGAATTCATATGCACAAGATGGTTAAGGCAATGATCCTGAAAATCTTAGGCAGATTTTTGAAACTAGTAGTTAATTGGTAGGATTCTCACTCTGACTAACTATATAAGCTGATACCTATGAATTAAACAACTGTACTGAAGATAACAATGTGTAATACTAGAGTCATGCTTGGACCGCCTGTCATTCTGGTCTTCTAAATATGTACTGCTTGTCATGTCATACCAATTACTTCTATACTTTCTTTCAAGTAAGTGTTTTTTTTTAAAAAAAAAAAAAAGGTAATAAATGAAGAGACAAGAAAAAAATGTCATAGGACTGTCCTGCTACAATGCTGTATATGGTTGGATTTCTAAATTTCTGTGTAAAAATATGTAATTGTTTATTCAGTTCTTTATACGGTCTAGATATTAGGCCTTTGTCGAGAGAACAGCTGTCATAAAATTTTTCCCAGTCTTTAGGTTGTCTGTTTATGCTGCTGATCTATTTTGTTGGGCAGAAGCTTTTTAGTAAGACAAGAACCCTTTCCACTCTCGGTGGGAGTGTAGACTGGTGCAACCACCATGAAAATAAGCGTAGAATTTCTTCAAAAGCTAGGAGTATTGGTCCCATCCTTGTCTTGACAGCCTAGTTCTTCAGCTGGCCAAATGATCTTATAGGCTGGTTTTGGATTCTTGTGCCCTCCTCATGTCAGGGACTCCCTTACCTGCCACTCCCTTACCTATCCCACTTGTCATAGTTGCTGAGTGATCAGTGTTTTGTTCTTTGCCTCTACCGATGTCTTCTAGAGTTCTACCTATTTACGTTCCAGCAGATTTAGTGTTTCTATGCAAACATCTAGATCTCAGGTCCATTTTTATTTGATTATAGTGCACAGCAATAGACATGGGTCTAGTTTTAGTCTTTGAGATATGTAAAGCCCGTTTTTTCCACACCATTTATTAAAGAGCCTATCCTTCCCATGAATAAATTTGGGCTCTTTGTCAAATGTGGCTGAGTATGTTTGGAGTTGTCCGTGCAGCTATTCCCCTTCTTGGTATCTTCCCAGAAGAATTAAAAGTATTATACCACTGTGATGTATGTGCATCCATATTTATAGCAGCACAGTTTGTAATTGCTGAATCTTGGAAGCAACCCAAATGCCATCAATCAATGAATGGATTAAAAATATGTGGGTTTATTATATAATGGAATATTACTCAGCCATAAAGAAAGATAAAATTGAGACATTTATAGCTAAATGGATGGACCTTGAGACCACAATTATAAGTGAAATAAATCAGACACACAAATGTAACTATCATGTTATTGCTCTGGTGTGAGAAGCTGAGGATGTAAATAAGAACACAAAAGTACAATAAATATTGTGAAATAGGAAGAGACTGTTCAAAATGAAACAGGATATATGGAGGTGGTGGGGAGAAAGGAAGGAAAGGAAAGAAAAAATGACAACGGAAGGATAAAATCAAAGCTGAGTTTTGTGAATGGGGGCATGAGGACAGGGAAGAAAAGAACAATCAAGATATGTCATGATACATACCACAATGTATTTATTGTGTATATCTAAATTGTACTAATAAACTTAATTTAAAGAAAACAAAGATAGGAGGTCACTAAAATCCACTGAATCCCCAAATTTCAAAGTTTACAAAGCCTTGTATAATAGGAGGAGGTATGGGATTGCAATCATTTCACTATTTCCCTCTGCTTCTCCATTTTTTTTCTCCTAAAGAACTCTTGAGGGATCATTGGATGTTCATAGAACTTTTCTGGGACCATTATGAAAACCCCATGCATTAGCCCATGTTCCAGACTCCTACTAGCCTTGCCTTGTGGCAGTTCCAGAAGAGCAGGTACCTCTCCAAGTAGACGAAATTAGAAGATCGGGGAGCATTCTCTTTGGAGAAGAATCCCCAGGCTTCCATTTAGGAGCCTTGGTGCCCATGCTAGGCCTGGCATCTGACAATTAAGCAAACTTGGACTTGACATCCTGAGCTCTGATTCTCTAGTTAAAGTAGAGTTGACGCTGCTCACTTCTGCAGGCGTGAAACCTCTAGCATGAACCCGGTCTTTGCCAGCTGCTGACTATACACCTGGGGCTCCTGATCTTTGCAGAAACAAATGGAAGAGACAGAACATTCTGGGGAATCAACCTTGACCAGTGAACCGGGGAAGCCACTGCAGTTTCATGAGCCCACGGAGCAGAGACGGGGAGAAAGCAACATGTGTGTGCTTCTCCTTGGACGCATTCTGTGAGGCTGCTACAAGACATCCTGCACATTCTATTATTAGGAAAGGAACCCAGCCCAGGACACAATCATCACAAACCTCAAACTGCTGTTTACAAATGCAGGGAGTTTGGTAAGACCTAAAATGCTCTTCCCCAAATGCATTCTCCCCCGCCCCCTTGGTTTTTAAACCCATGTGAATTCCAAGGGAAATTGAATCCATATGTTTCTGGTTCATTTACACTGAACTCATCAAAAAGTAATTTTGCAACATCTAGTTGACGTCCAGGATGTCTTTAGAAGCCTCATTTTTATGCCTTTTTATAAGCCCCTCTCCCTTGGAGACAGGAAGTTTTGCCTTGCCAAGAGTGGATAGAATTCCAGCCAAGCAGGAGTTCTTCTGCCTGGACGCCCCATGAGACATAAGGAACCTCTTATCTGAGTCTTGAGGACCTTCACCACATCCCCACATTAGTACTCAGAGTAGAGAGCCTCAGTAGGTGTTCAGTCAGGAACTAGAGGACTCTTCGCCCCAGGACTAAGTGGAGGAGAACAGCTACTTTCATTTCAACATGAATTCTCCTGCCTCCTGATAATCAGACAGCAAAGAAAAAAAAAAAAACAAAAAACTAGTCCCACTTTGTTGACAGGGACTCTGAGAAGGCTTAGGGTAGTAAAAGGATAGCTCGAATTATTAACAAGTTAGATGAAAGTGTCTTTCCAGACTGAGATGTCCTATGAGCAAGAATGTGCTTTGGACATCTGTAGGATAATGGAGAGAAATAGAAGTGGACTCTGACCTGCTTCACTCTGAGCCCCGACAGGATCCTGAGGTATTACATTATCAGTGTGCTCCGGGCTCCAAGTAGGTTAATGGTCCATTTAAAAGTAAAATTCTGACCAGCTAATAAGGCTTCGGTCACAGGCTGCAGTTTACACACAAATACGAATGCAGGGAAGGAGAGGGGCACCTCGGGGTCGCGGTGGTGGAGCAGATAAGTAGGAAATTTGGATTCTGGTCCTCGGTCCTACACGTAGTGGCATCCTCAAATACCCGCTCTAATTAATTAGAACACCTCCTCTGGCTCCCTTCTCAACAATTATGCAGGCAGAGAAAACTAGTATGTCTTCCTAGGGTTTGCAAAGGTCTTGGTGCATTTTGCATTGGTCACCTGGAGAGTAGAGACTGCCAGCCAGCCACCTGCACAGTGGGCTCTGAATGCAAGATAGAGGCTGGGCTGGAATCCCAGGGGAGAGAGAATGACTGCTTGGACCCTTTCATTAGATAGCTAGAGCAAGCCAGGGGCACCCTTCCTAGGTGTATTTGAAGAGACAAAGTCAGGGGTAGCATTGGCCTTTTCTAGGTTCCCACCCTCAGTAATCATCAACGTGCTGATGAACAGGTGATCTATAGTAGGATTTAGGGACTGACAGCCTCACATAGGAGGTGGCTAGGTAGGTCCATAGCCTTCTGAATAATAGTTTCTACCCAGCTATCATGAAAAAAAGAAAGTCTGCCTTTCTTTAATATTACCCTCTTCATCTCCCCCAAATACTAAGGTGGGTCTAGAACTCAGTGGGCTGTTGCACTGAGCGTCCTACGCATACAGAACTGGGCTTGTTCTGTGACAATCCAGCCACCATGTGGGTGGGCCTTAGCAACCATAGCCAGTGGAAGGATGACTGTCTGCCAAGGGAGGCTTTGTTTTCCCAGATGAGTGAAAAGCTGCCACTGTCCCTGTTTCCCTTCCTTTTACCCTGATGCTTAGCAGCCACCTTGTTACCATGAGAGAGCAAGTGTGAGGATGCAACTCAATGTGCTGAGGGAGCCTGAGAAGGTGCAAGATCATCTCAGTGGTGTGGTCCACATGCCACAGTACCAAGAACTAGAATAAAAGGCCACATAATAAAAGAAGCCCCTGTGTCTCTAAACCGTTTATTGGGTTTTCTATTCCTTGTAGATGTAAGCATGCAGAGCTAGTCCTCCTTGTGGTAAGCAAGACCAAATATTCTAGGGGCAGAAGTTGTTGAAACCAGCAAATAAGGTCAAAATTTGCAAAGCAAACCTATTTTAAGGGCAAATGAAAAGGTCATGGGTTAGCCCAAAAAACTGGTACACAGAGCAAACCAGAAGACCTAAGCTGCTGCATGGGAAGAAGTAACTGTGGCAATTCATGTGGCCTGGGCCACAGGGGGAAGGGACCAAACATTAGTCGGCACTGACCCACCTTGAGGAATCTGACATACAAGTTCTGTGGAGAGGGCCTCTGTCACGTCCATGCACACTACAGTGTGGTCCTGACATTCCGCAGCTTTGGGGCTCCAGAGACAAATCCTCTTGCACAGAGTGATATTTTCTGATGAGGTTTCCTCGGGGCTCTGGGTATAGCAAAGAGCTCTTAGAATAGAAGCCATACCCTGTAACTGACCACACCGCAGAAGCTAAAGTCAGCTCCTCCCTGGGACTTAGCAATGTCTCCTGTAACAAGTCATACAATCTAGCTAAGGAGAGAGGGGAGAGGTTGAGCACGGGGCACTGTACGTAAACACCGACAAGGTGTTAGCTTGGGGAGGGGTGGGGGTACCTGAAAGCTCCTAAAATTTAAAAAGAAGGTGAGCACAGTGAGAGATCAACATTCTCATTAGGACACTGGCTGTATTTCACTCTACCCAAAGTATCACAACACTTGGGGACATCTTCATTACAGGAGTGTCTATGCATAAAGTGTCCTTCTTCAGCACATGCATGACATCTGCATGTGTTTGCTTTTAGGGTCTTCCCTGGTATATTTCTGTATGCTCTTTGCCTCCTCCTAACATTTGGTCTCTCCAGAGCCTATAGGTGTCCTGGAGCTGCCCTTGGAACCTGAAGGAACCAAAGGGCCCTCAATTCCTCCTCAATAGAAAACCTTATTCTCTCTGGGACCCTGCTTTGTATCCTAAATCTCAAACCTACCCTATTAATCTAACAATAAGAATAACTATTTGCCTTCCTTGTACCCCCAGAAGACAGCATTAGCGGCCAGCTGTCTCCTGCGAGGTGGATGGTCCTCCATGACAAAGCTCCCAACACCTCTACTCACAGCTAAGACATTTCAGGGAGCTTTCCTTGCTCAGCCACACATGACAAGGCAAGGGCTATGCCACCAAGCAGTTGGTATGACTTCCTTATTGGACAACACACACTGGTGGCCCTCTGGTCTCTAGAAGGCACCTGAATTCTGCAGATCACAGACCACTGGTCATCTAGGCAGTTTGAACCGGGTTCTCGAAAGAAGAAAGCACCATTCTCCCTGGTGCCCCTCTTCCCACATCAACTTGGTTCTTATTTTGCCTGTCTAGACATTGGGTCCATAGGGAAGTAAATTAGCTCCATTATCGATTCTCCTGGCACAGTGGACCCAGCAAGGCGACAGCCTCCTTTCTGTCTATGAAGAAGGTAATAGGAATACAGCAGAGGCCAACATTATTTTGAATTAACTACTAATGGATACTGTTTCTATAGCTATTTTTTAATACCTGGACCATTTGATGAAAATCAGACACAAGAGGAACTCAATTTTGTTTTTCATTAATATTCACTTTGTTAACAGGAACAGATGATTTCTGGGAGCTCGCCTTGCCCTTTTAATTTGTTTCCGTCTAATGCGGCAGAGATAGCCTCCATTATTAAACTGATTAGCAAGTGCCACAGATCTTTTCTTGTAGATTTCTTCATTGTTACTTATGAAGGACAATGTGTTTGGATTTTGTGAACCAGAAGGGCTGGATAGAGAAGTACTGAAGATCGAAGAAGTACCAAATAACGACAGCACACCAGTCACAAAACAGCACCCTTTGAATTTCCATAACGGGAGGACCATATTGCATTGGTTGGGAAAAGATATTCTTGAAGATTCTGGGATGAGGAAAGACCTCACCTTGGAATTCAAAATAGACCAGAACCTGAGCTGCTTTTCACGGAGGAAAGAGAGTTCTCCCCTCTATGATGAAATGCTCAGCACCTCACAGGGGTGAGCCACGGCCAACCTAGGATCTGCTGCTGCCTACTCCTTAGTGGGCCTGAAGCTACCGACCTCTACAAGGTGGCCTAGAGCAGACAGAACGTTTTGAAAGCTGAAAGATACGTCTTCTCACGAAGCACTTGAATATCAAAGTTTACGTGTAGTAGGGCTCAGAAAAAGGGAGAAAGAGACACGCCTTAAGTATCTCTCAAGCAACTTTTACAAAGACAGGCTGGCTAATCTCTTTGCATTCCCTAACCTCTTTTATAGGGGTCATTTCATTTTCCACTCAAAGGATCAAGTTGGTTAGTAGAATGAGCATACTACTACTATTGATGATGATGATGATGATGATGATGAT
>NW_004524659.1:3459471-3512777 GCF_000260255.1 Octodon degus | reverse complement strand
CAAGGTTAAAGGACTCATATCTAAATTAGCAGACCTAGTAAGGCTTTAATGATATGCTATTAAACTTCTACCAATATGACAGAACATCCCAGATAAATGAATTGTTAATTGTTTAATATTTATTTTAAAGATAATAAAAAATAGATAAGACATTTAGAGGGAAGACATTTGCTGCACTGAAACTTGCAAATGTCTTCCCTCAGCCCGTCAGAGCGCTGGGATTATAGGCACTGGCTTCCAGCCTCACTCCTGACTTTTTTCCCACTGTTGCACAATTCATAGTCTTTGTCCACCCTGCTTCCAGGCTTGCCTAGTGAATGAAATTCAATTCATGCTCGTCTAAGCACAAAGAGAATTTGTTGATGTAGATAAACAAGCACAAAACAAAACAGAAGCACGGCCTTACAAAATCACACTGCTTCCCTCTGGCATGGCTGAAGTCAGTCTCAGACAGCACTGTTAGCACTCTGCACTCCTCCTTCTTGGCTCCAGAGCCTTCAGCATGGTCTTCTATGTCTGGAAGCCCTTTCCCCATTACAGCAAAGATGGCCAGGGAAACGCTGAGTTGTCACTGAGTTGTCAGCCTTATAAGTGAGTAGGAAAATACAGCTCCTCTTGCCCAACTGTTCTAGAGTAAAAGGCTCAGGCTGGCTCGGATTGGGTCACATGGTCATCCCCACACCAATCCTTATGGCAGAGAAGATGAAACACGCTGATTTTCTATTGAGGCTCACGCCTACTCCTGCGGTGGTCAACAGTACAACCACATGAAAAATACGAGTATAGAGCAGCCAAGAGGGATGGCTACGGCTGAGGAAAGCGAAAGGAAAAGGGTTTGGTAGAACCCTTAATATAAGCTTTCTACCACAGCTCTACTCTCTCCCTATGTTGATAAGCACCACATCATCATTAAGTAGGACAGAACTTGAACGAACACCTTTTACGTACAGGGCAATACCTGCACAAGTTATCTTTCCTAAGTTATTTTTATTATATTTAATTTCTGGAAGGCATCATCTGCCAAGCATAGAGTAAAAATTTTTCAGCAGTTAGAGGTAATGCTAGCTGTATAACTTTTACAAATAAAAATAATGAAATCCTGAGATAGGACCAGTATTGACTAAGGACTTAGGGCAAACAAATAATAGAATAAAGGCTTTCTGGCCTCCAGTCAAGAGATCTTACTCCCATAATGCACTTAAGCACAAGCAGAGGCCACTCACAGTATCTGCACTCAGTCTCCATCCCGCATCTCCAGTTGGATCTGAACTTCTTGAACTGGCTGCTGATAAGGGATGATGGAATAAGCTAGAGTAAGATGAATATCTTAATTCTGTCACTTAGTATTACTGGGTTTAAAAGAGAAACAAAGCAAAAAGAAATAAAGTAAAACCACCTTTGGGAACTCTAGTTTTCTCGACTATAAAATGGGAATAAGAAGAGCGACCTGGGATCTTGTTCAGGTTGTAATGGAAAAACCATATCCTGTTCTGTTTCCCTCACTAACTACCACTGAAACCTTGTATACATGGATGGAGCAGTGAGCTAGAAAACAGCAAAAGAAATAAACAGACACCAAAATGCTATGTAAATATCAATGAGCCTCCCTTTTTTCTTCCTTCTTCTGTTTTTTTCAGCCTGAACTCCAAAGCAGCCCCAAATTTTGAAATGCACAGTAAGGACAGTCCAAAAATGCTTAAGGTACACCAAGCTTTCTAGGTCTGAGCAGAACAGCATGAAGAGGGACCCTACCAGTCATAGACAATGGGAAAATTTCCCCGCTTGTTTGTTTGGGTTTCTTCTCTCATCCTTGGCCCATGAGCAATCCTCTAGGGACAGAAAAGAAACGGTGGCTGGTAAGGTACATAAAACTACAAAGGAAGTTTTGGACCAGAGCAACTGTGATCCCAATAGCATGGAGATAAACAATACTTGTTTCTCTGTATTATTTTTTCATGACACCGGAAGTGACAGTGTTACAGAAAGTGATAAAGGGAGAAAGGAAACCAGTTTTGAAGACCAGGAGGGAAAGAATTTGGAAGCATCTGCATGATGAGAAGATAGCACAAAGGGAGGAGCTCGTGAAAAGAGCCTTAAAATATTGTACAGAGATGCTGGGCTGCCCTTCCAGTTGCATAAGCATGGATCCTATGTTAAGCAGCATATCAGGGGATTAAGACCTGCTGTGTAGTAGAGATGACTGGGCCCCAGGCTGGGCACTGGTACATACCTAGAGAGAACAGATCCGAGCAATTGTGTGAATGCCTTGAAAATTGCATTTTTTTTTTAATTTTTATTTTTTGGCGTAAATGGGTATTGAACTCAGGCCCTTGCACTTGCCAGGGAAATGCTTATTCTACTGAGCCATCTCCCCGGCCCTGAAAATTGCATTTAAAGAGGAACCTGAACCCACAAGCTGTGGACTTTCAGGCTGAACATGACTGGCTTTGTTTCCTGATGAAACAAAACAAATGAACAAAGGAAATTAAAAATTCACCATTCTTCACAAGCTTTAAGGAAGATCCAAAGTGGTTTCATGGAATGTTCAAGGTGCCCAAGATATGTTTCATAATTACCTCACGTTTGAAGAAAGTCTCTATCACACAGGGAAAGATGATTACCAACAGACAACAAATCTGAGTTGGAATCATCAAAGATTAATGTGGCTTTTCTAACTTTATCACAATAAAGCCAAATACTGTAGAAATGAATGTAATATGTGCAGTAGCAATACTTTAAAGCTCATTGAATTGGCTCAATATCAGGACAGATGTCAGAAAAGGGAGCTAATGAACACAAGGATAATTCCCCAATTTGAGCAAAAATAAAAAATAAAAAATAATAATTTTAAAAAGTAAACAGAGCCCGAATGACCTATAGAAAAATGACAAAAAGTCTGATAAAAAGTAAAACAAAGTGATAAATTATACCATAAATATGTAATTAATAAGTAGATGGAGAAAGTAATGAGTGAAACTTTCCTAGATTTCATAAAGGACATAAACTTACAGATTTGAAAAAATTATGAAACCCAAAGAAATTCATATTCGAGTATGTCAGAAACAACTGAATATTAAAAATAAAAAAGATATATTGAAAACAAGCAAGGAAGAAAACATCTTAGCTATAGAGAAAAAATATTTAAATGACTGAAGATTTTATCTTCAAAACTACAGAAACCAGAGTATAAGTATGACATCAAGAATAAGGATGTTTTCACAAAACAGGAAAATAGGATTCTTACCCTATAGTCCTCTACTTAGAGAAAAGAATCATTAAAAAAAAAAAACAAACAGGGCCAGTCAAATAGCTCAGTGAATTAAAGCACCTGCTTACGCAAACTCAGGGACCAGGTGTTCAAGCCCCAGGCCTGCAGTGCCAGCTCTGCCCCAGAGGTGCTCTGAGACAGAGATTGAGACTGGGCATGGTGGCACGCACCTGTAATCTCAGCACTTGGGAGGCTGTAGACAGGCAGATCACTACGAGTCCAATCTACACAGTGAAACCCTGTCCACGCTGTCCTAAATACAAATAAATAAAGCCAGACTGGCATGGAGGCACATGCCTATAATCCCAGCACTTGGGAGGCTTAAAATAGTGAGACCCTGTACACCTTGTGGATCCTGTCCTAAATAATAATAAATAAAAAATAAAAAAGAGACATCTCAAGTTAAAGAAATCTAACAGAGCAATGATCATTAGACCTGATGTAAGAGAAACGGAAATTATTGAGTGTGTGGAACCTCAGGAATAAATAAAAAAGTCAAAGAAATGGTAATACCTGGCATTGCGGAAGAAATAAGAAGTCGCACAAGGGCTGAAGATTTACCGGATGCACGAAAGTTCACAAGTGGAGCCTAAAGTGATGACTGAGTATCAGGGCGCTGAACTCATCAACAGATTAACTCCCCATAACTGAACAGGCTCTCAGAGGTGGGAGCCAGTGGGCAAGAGCGGGTCTCTGGGGCCAGGCCTAGAAGGGCACTGCTTCCTGGCTGCCCGCGGTGAGCGTCTTCCTCCGCCGCGTGCTCCTGCCTCCTCACTGGTCTAACGCAGTGGAACTGGAGAACCACGGGCCAACATTTTTGAAATCTTGAGTCAAAACAAAATTTTTTAAATTGATATTCTCATTTGTACGGTCACAGCAGTAGAAAGCTGGCTCATACACCTGAGTCCATATATAAAATATTTTTCTTAAGTTACTTACAATACGCATCCTGCTGTGCTGGCCCCACCCCCACAGCCCGCTAAACTGGCGACTTAGACTGGGCCTGGTGGTGCGCAACTGTAATCCCAGCTCTTGGGAGACCGGAAACAGGCAGATCACTACGAGTCCGATTTAGTAGTGAGACCCTGAACACCCTGTAGACCCTTCCCTAAAATACCAAAAAATAAATACACATCAAAATTGAAAGAATGCATAATGTTTGGCAAAATTTTCAGGGCATATGATGTAATAGCATAAAGACAAAAATGTAAATGAGGGAGATTAAAGGTTTGCAACCCCACTTAAGTAACAAAATATTCATTGAAAGCAGACAGTGAAGACTTAGGTATGTTGTATTGTGCATTTTAGAGCAATAACTAAATAAAACTGTGCAGATATATACAGTCACAAATAAATACACAATTGTGGTGTTGGTCTTTTGTTGTTAGGTTGTGTGAATTGATTATATATAATGGATGATAGACTCTAGTTAAAATAAAATATATAACTTGAAAATATGTTATACCTTTCTATAGTTTTTTTTTACTTCTTTGATAATACTTTTTTAATGCATGAATTTTTAAATTTTTTTTATATTTTTGTTTTAGAGATAGTGTTTCACTATGCAGTGCAGATTAGCCTTGAACTCACTATGTAGCCCAGGATGGCCTTGAACTCATAGCAATCCTCTTGCGTCAGCCTCCTCCTGAGTTCTGGGATTACAAGTGTGCACCATTACACCCAGCTTCATATTACAAGTTCTAACTCACCTTATGAGACCAGCATTACCCTGAGACCAAAGCCATGACTAAGTGAGATTTACTTGTAGAATTCAAAGGTGATCCAACAATATAGTACACTACCATAGCAAAATGAAGAGGAAAAAACATGGTCACCTCCATAAATGTGGAAAAATTGACAAAATTCAACAACATGTCATGATATAAAACACTCAAGAAATTAGTGATAGAAAGAAACTTCCTCAGTACCGCAAGGGTTTCTTATGAAACATCCACAGAGAATATCATACTCAATTGTGAAAGATTAAAAATGTTACCCTAAAGATGAGAAATGGGACAAGGATGCTAACCTTCAGCACTTCCACTCAACTCAACCATATGTGATGTCTTAGTTACTCTTCTCTTTGCTGACACAAACTACCTGACACCCCAAGTTAAAGAAAGAAAAGTTCATGTAGCTCACAGTTTATAAAAGTTCTGCTGGTAATCAGCTGGCTCCCAGATGGGGTGGCTTGGCAGAGGGGCACCACAGAAGAGAAATAGCACACGGCAAGCAGAAGACAGCAAAAGCAAGCAAGCAGGGAGAAGACAAATATCTCTCCATCCCTTCTATTGTATGTAGGCTATCCCCCTAGGGCGGGTGTAGCACTCTGACCCTGAATCCTAGCCAGGACAATGCCAAACCAATCAGTGGGCTGATTGACTGATCACAGACCCTTAATTCCAGCCTTACATGCTCTAGTTCTGCAAAAGCCCTAGGAGCTCGTGAGGCTTTGGGGGACACAAACCATGTAGACACAGACCAGGACATGTGGGAAGCCCTAGCCACTGCAAGTAGGCAGGAAGAGGAATGAGCACTCAAACTGGAAGGAAGAAGTGAAATTACTCTTTTGCAGAAGAGATGTTTTCACATATAGAAAACCTTAAGTATTTAATTTTCTAAAATCTGTTACAATAAGAGAATTCATCATATTTGTGGGGTACAAAATCAGTTATGCTTTTAAAAATTAACAGTGAATAATTTAAAGAATTAAGACATTCTTCTATTTATAACAACATCAAAATATTTAGAAATAAATATAGTCAAGACAACAAAAGACATCTACTCTAAGAACACATAATATTTCTGAAGAAAATCAAATAAATCATAAATAAATGGAAAGATAGCTTGCAAGGCTCACTGTTAACATAATTCCAGAGGTATCCATGGAATCAGTGAGATATCTATCAAACTCTCAGTAACTTTTTTTTTTGTTTTTTGGTTATTTTTGTACTGGGGATTGACCTCAGGACATTTTGCTTGCCAGACACGTGCTTATGCTACTGTGCTATCTCCCCAGTCCAACAACTTTTAGAAATAAAAAGTTACACCCTAAAATTATATGAAAATGCAAGGGACCACAAAAATCAACAATCTTGTAAGTAATAAAGATTGAAGAGACAGCTTTCCATTTTTAAAAACTTACTACAAAGTCATAGCAATCAGAAAAGTATGGAACTGAGATACAGACATAAAAACAAAATGGATATAATAGGGCAGAAACCAACCTTTATACATAAGAACAAATGGTTTTTTGCAAGGAAGCAAAGATGATTTGGTGAAAAGGACATTCTTTTCAATAAATGATGTTAGGAAAACTGAATTTTAACATGCAAAAGAATAAATTAATCCTTATGTATGGCAAATTAAAATTCTGACTAAAATTAATCAAAGTCCTAACAAAAGAGAGAGCCCATTATCCAGGTTACTTTTCACTCATTGCTGGAGCAAAATGACTGACCCCCAAAATTAAGGAAGGAAAGGTTTATTTACCTCATAGTTTGTGAGGTTTCAGCCCATACTTGGCTGGCTCCAGGGCAGAGTGGCACATGGCAGAGGGCAGCAGTTCATGGAGGCAGAAAACAGCATAGCAAGAGAAAAAGGCAGGCGCGGTGGCTGTGACCACAGAGGCCTCTCTCCCTTCCTGTGTTGTATTCAGGCTGTCTACTGTGGGGCAGTGGTAGCACCCACACACCTGAGCCTAGCAGCACTCACCCAAGTAGCCACAGCACTGGATCATGAATTAATCACAAACTCTAGGAGCCCCTGCCCCATCACTACATGAGACTCTGGGGGGACAACTAGACACAAACCGTAACACCTATTAAACTCCTTTTATAATCATATCGGAAAATTTGTGTATTAGGTAACAATACCATAAAAAAGAAAAAAGAGATAATTCTGTTTGCATCACTTGTTTCTCAATAAAGTTTAAAAAATAAAATAAAAACAAAATTTCATAGTAAAATAAGAGAACAATTATTGTTAACACACTGTGTACCATCTTCAAAGGAACCACTCAGAGTACAAGCATAAGCCAAAAGGGTTTGTACAAAGAAGAAACAGATAACACAAAAACTTTCTTTTCAAACTAAATTAATAGTATCAATGAAACAAATTGATATGCATTAAAATATTTTAAAACAACAAAATAGGCAATTTGGGGAAGTACTTGAACTTCTTGGGTGTCTAATACTTACTATACATACATACATATGTAGAATTTCTAATATAAGATAAACTACATAATATTTTTAAAAATTAAAAAAAATAAAAATTTGGGCATCAAAGAAAATAAAGACAATCAATAGAATAAGAGAAAATGTTTACAAATTATGTATCTGACAATACTTGTATCAAACGTGCATTTTTACTTCTGTAGGTCTTGCTTTAACTTGGTCTTAAACTTCCAGCAGAAAAGTATAACCACAAGGTATAAAAAGTAATGCTGTATTAATACGCTGAGCCATAAAAGGCTCAAGTCAACAACTTCTGACAGTTGCCAGTTCTGCTGATAACCCACAACTATTATGCACTATTGGACTATATTGGGCTATTTTGCTGAATTCAAGTACCTACAATCTTTAGACTGGTGTCAAGTATGAAAAGGTCCTTTAAACACTTCGCCAAATTATATCTATAATATATCAAGAATTTGTAATATTCAGTAACAGCAGAAACAAAACCAACAACTCAACTTAAAAATGGTCAAGTCACTTGAACAGACCTCTCTTCGAAAATGAAAAAAATGCCCAGTAACTACATGAAAAAATCCTCAGCACCACTACTCATAAGAGAAATGTGAAAGAAAACACACAATATATAACTTTGCATTCACTTGGATGGTCATTATAAAATGATAATAATAATAATGAGAACAACAACAATAATAAAAAGAATGCAGTGGCAAGGATGTGAAGAAGCTGGCTCTCTCATTCATTGTTGATGAGAATGTAACTTGGTGAAGCCTTGGTAGAAAACAGCTTGGCAGTTCTTCAAAAATGCTAAACCATATCATCTAGCAATTCCTTACCAAGACTACGCCAAAAATAACTGAAATCAGGGACTCAAGCACTTGTACATCATTTTCCACGGTACCACTGTTCATCATATCAAAACTGTAGAAATATCTCACATACTTTTCAACAAATAAATAAACATAAAATGTGGCATATACATTCAGTGTTACTCAAAAAGAAATAAAACTCTTGTTTTTCCCTCTGCATGGGTGAATATGAAAAATATTGTGCTAAAATAAACCTGTCACAAAATAAGAACTACTACATGATTACATTTATATGAAGTACTAAGAAATCCAAAATTTGTAGAGATAAAAAGTAAAATTCTTGTCACCAGGGACTGGGAACAAAAAAAAAAAAAAAAAAAAATAGAGTTGTTTAATAGTTACATAATTTCTGTTTGAAATATTGAAAAACTTCTCAAAATCAATACTAGCAATGGTCACATAATATAGTCAATGTAAGAGCCGGCCAGATAGCTCAGCAGACTAATGTGCCTGCTTAGTCAAACACAGGTACCAGGTTCAATCCCCAGAGTGCTGTGCCAGCCCTGCACCCTGGGGCGCACTGAGACTGGGTGTGGTGGTGCGGGCCTATAATTCCAGTGCTTGGGAAGCTGAAAACAGGAGTATTACTATGAGTCCGATCTGCGTAGTGAGATCCTGTACTAAATTATTATTAATAATAATAATAGTAATATAATAATAATATAGTGAATGTGTTTTATACCCCTAAATTGCAAACTAAAAATTCTAATCCATAGTACAATTAGTTTAAAGACCAAATGCAACAAAATATTTAAGAAAAACAAAACATTAGGTATACATTCACACCTACCAAAAACTACATTAAAATAAATTACCTAAAAATATCAATTTTAAGAAACGAACTTGTCCAAACAGAATTTTTTTAAAAAGACCCAAGTATATGGTGCCAAGTAAAAACCACTGTTAATGTATTGATGAATACTATATTTAAGGTAAAAGAAAAAAGCAATATAGACACTTATAAAAGTATGGATTGATTATGTTAATATCAAACAAAGTGAAAATTAGAGAAAAAAAAGTAAAGAATAGATAAGCCTACTGAAAGGAATCAAATCACAGAAAACTCTATTCATATAGAAGACATTAAAAACATAAATAGATATGCACTTAACAATGTATCATCAAAATATATGAAATAAAACTGATAAACTGAAAGGAAAAATAGACTATTTCATAAATATAATTGGGTAGATAACATAGCTCTCTTGGCTCTAGATAGAATAGGAAGTCAGAAAGGAAACAAAAGCTTGAACACCACAACTAACTCTATTTAAATAACATTTACAGGATAGTGCCCCATGACAGCAGTGTCTATATCCTTTCCTAGTTTTTAATAGAATAATCCTAATAGATGATATATTTGACCATAAAACAAATCTTTGAAAATGTAAAGGAACTGAATTGTATACAGTATGTTTTCTAATCATACTACCTCAGTTCCTTGTTCCTGCTACATTTTGTCTCACGTTCAACAAAAGATTACAAGACATCTTGTGCAGATAAGCTGAGAAAGAAAAGGAAGTATCAGGGGAAGACTTAGATGTGGCAAAATTTTTAATTTATCAGGCTGTGATTTTTAAATAGCTATGATTAATATGCTACATACCTTAATAGAAGAAATGGAAAAATGCAAGAACAGATGGATAATTTAAGCATCGAAGTGGAAACTCTAAGAATTAAAAGGAAATGCTATAAATTAAAAACAAAACCCACCCCAGCAAATCCGGAATATCTTGGAAAGGCTCCTGAGCAGACTGCCCGTAAAAGATCAAGGAGATTGTGAACACATCAGTAGACACTTCCAAAACTGAAATACGAACAGAAAATATTATAAAATGAAAAGGAATATATTTTCTCATGATTAGAGATACTGGACACTTTTTATGTACTCGAAACATTTACCGTTCATAGTTATTCTGACTTCGGAGATGAGCTGGAAGTCACAGTACTCCAGGTCACGTGGAGGCGGTGTTTTCACCAACCTGGCTTTCTATTGGACCGAGCTCAGCAACAGCAGGCACTCTATTTCTTATCACAACTAGTAACGATCATCACCAAAGAAGACTTTCAGAACTGGCAAGGAAATCAGGTTAAGCGCGTTCAAAGTGAGGGAGAGGGTATTTTTAGAAGGATAAATGTCAATGTTTCTCTTACTTAATTTTTCAAAATTTAAACATTCACCATACATTTTGATCAGTCTTTGTATATTTTCCCTAAATATATTGCCTCCCTCTTCACATTATTGCTTCTTTTGCAACGTAAGTCTTCGGCATAATACAGCACCCTTTGTCTATTTCTTCATTTGCTGTTTCTGCTTTTAGGGTCATAGTCAAGAAATGACTGCCCAAGCTAGTGTTGTAGAACTTTCTCCATTCTATTTTTTTTCTAGTAAGTTTGCAGTTTGAGATTTTATATTTAAAACTTTAATCCCTTTTGAGTTGATTATTATGAAGATCCAGCTTTATTCTTCTCTACGTGAAGGTCCAGTTTTCTCCACATCATTTGTTGTAGAAACTGTCCTCTACCTCACACATACACTGGGTGTCTTCAAGAGAATAGACTTATATGTTGACAAGCATTTGGAGAAGGGCCGGCGAGATAGCTCAACGGATTAAGCTCAAAGGCAAGCTCAGGAACCAGGTCTACCAAGCCGGCCCTGCCCCTGGGCACACAGTGCAGGGCCACAGAGACCAGTCGTGATGGTGAATGTCTGTAATCACAGCACTGTAGAGGCTGAAAACAGGAGGAGCACTATGAATCCAAGAGGTGTGCTAAGATCCTGTACCAAATTACACTAAAAAATAAAAAATAAATTAAAAAGTAGAGAAAATTGCCATAAATCACTGGTGGTACTGTAAATGAGTACACCCATTTTCAAAAATAATGTGGAGGTGACTAAAAAAAAAACCATATAATTGAGCAATCTCATTTCTGGGTATATTTCCAAAGGAACTGAAGCCACTATACTGCCAGAATGTCTGTACTATCTTGTTCATTGTAGCCTTAATCCCAAGAGCCAATGTATGGAAACAACTAAAGTGCTCAATTAATAGACAAATAGTTTAATAGCTACAGAGATAGAGACAGAGGTAGAGGTAGAGGTAGAGGTAGAGGTAGAGGTAGAGGTAGAGGTAGAGGTAGAGGTAGAGACACAGACAGAGACAGAGACAGACACAGAGAGGTAGATAGATGTATATTTCAGTCTCTAAAAAGCACAAAGGCCTATCATTTGAAAAATATGGACATTATGTTAAGTAAAATAACAAGCCATAGAAAGGCATATACTGTATGATCTCATTTATTCATTAAGTCTAAAATGCTGAACTCATACAAATAGAGAGTAGAATAGTAGTTACCAGGTAGGTGGGAAAATTTACCAAGTTTCGTGGAGATAGAAAGAATAGCATCTGTTGACTTATTATGCAGCATGGGATGGCTACAGTTATTAACCATCACTAGGTACTTCCAAATAACTAAAATAGAAGATTTTAAATGTTCTTAGCACAAAGAAATGATAAATAATTTATATTTCAAATATGTTAGTCTGATTTGATCTTGCCACAGTGTGTATGTTTATTAAAACATCACATCTCAGGGGCCAGGGAAATGGCTCAGTAGAATAAGAGCTTCCCTCTTATTATAATAAGTACAAGGGCCTGAGTTCAATCTCCAGTTCCACCAAAAAAGATGTTGTTAGAGGTGGGCAGCAATACCCCCAAAAAAAAAAAAAAAATCAAATTTCATCCCATAATTATGCACATATCAGTTATCAATTAAAAATATTTAGCTAAATAGAATTTTTTTAAAAAGTATATCTAAATATTATGAAGGTGATTGTTTAAAAAATGTAGTATATGATTCCATGTAATGAGAACAGTAGAAGGAGAATAGAGTAAAAAAATAAAATATTCTTATTTTTAAAATTTCTAAAACTAATGATAGACACCTAGCTGCAGATCCAGAAAACCCTCAACACTATAAACATCAAAAACTATACTTCAAGCTGTACAAAAACCAATGACAAAAAGAAAATATTAAAGAAATCCAAACATCTCAGCTAAAGCCAAGGAAAGGTGAGACTCACACGAAACCCTCTTCAGAAGCAAGCAAAAAGGAGAGTGAAGTGCAATATTTTAAATGTTGAAAGAAAATCTCCACACATGTAGACTCTATATCCAATGAAATTATCCTTCAAAAATGAAAAATGCATAAAGATTTTCTCAGACAAACACAAATTGAAGAAATTTTTCACTAGGAGATTTGCCTTGCAAGCAATGTTAGAAATCCTTCAAGGAGAAGGAAAGTGATATAGGCCCAAATCTCTGATACACATAAAGAAAAGGCAATATTTGAAAGATGAATCAATGAAGAGAAAATAAAATATTTTCAGTTCTTATTCTTACTTTATTCAACAGTGGATGTTTTCTTTAAAATAACAAAGCCAACAAAGTCTTCAGTGAGTACAGCTAACAGGTAAGGGAAACGAAGGACCACAATGATACCAAAGATGGGAGAAAAAAGAAGGGAATGTTCTGTTCGGGGTCTTTATTCAAGATATGTCGACTGGAAGGGATTAAGAAACAGCTAGTAGATTAGTAACGCACAGTCCTGGGTGAGGATGTGAATAAATATTTTCTAGGCCAACAGACTGAGGTCGAGGGACCTTCCCAGATGTGGGTGCCACCAGCCAGTATAGGTTGATAGCCTGATAGGATAAAAAGGGGAAAGAATAAAGAAACATTCTCATTTTGGAAATGTCCCAGTCTTCACTGTCACCTTCAGGTGTCAGTTTCCAGGGTCTTCAGCCTGCTACAACAGACTCATACCAGTGACTCTACAGTTCACTTCCAGGCCTTCGATCTTAAACTGCTACTGTCCCTCAGTCCCACTTATGCTGAGAATCTGCTGAGTCATCCAGTTTACCAGTGTTCAGACTGGCCTTGCAGACTCTCCCACCTCTAAGCCTATAAGTCTACCTAATAAATCCCCTCCCACCAGTATGTGTGTGTTTTCTATTGATTCTGCTCCACCAGAGAATCCTAAGTAATAATCTGTTATATTATCTGTAAGACATTGTAGTGTTATTTATAAGCAGACTTGAATTAGTTATAAAAATGTATTGCAACTTCTAGAACAGCCACTGAAAAAAATTTAAAAGTGTAATTGGTTCAGCAAGCAGAAAAGAAATAAAAAAGGTGGGGATATAGCTCAGCCGCACAGCACCTGCCTGGCAAGCACAAGGCCCTGAGTTAGATTCCCTGTGCCAAAACAGACATAAAAACAAAACAAAACAAAGAAAGAAGAAGGAAAGAGAAGAGAAGAGAGAGAGAGAGAGAGAGAGAGAGAGAGAGAGAGAGAGAGAGAGAGAGAGAAAGAAAATGTAGAAAATATTAATTGAAAACTAGAGAGAGTAAAATGAGAAAAGCATAGAAGAGAAAAAGAAAAGTGTAACAAAAAGTTACAAATAGGATAAGTATTAATCCAACACTACCAATGATCAGTTTAAATGTAAATGATCTAAATATGCCAATGAAAGGGCAAAGTTTACAAAAGTAGATTAAAAAACAAGTCTTAGCTATATGTATTGGCTATAACAAAACTGTTTTCTTTTAATATAGCGGCATAGATAGATAAAGAGTAAAGGATATAGAAAGATATACCATGTTAACAGTAACTAAGAGAAAGTTGGATCATCTCTATTAATTTCAATCAAAACTGATTTCAGAGCAAGGAAAATTATTGAAGATAAAGTGTGATATTACATCTTACTAAAAGGACCAGTTTTTCAAGAAGTCATGACCATGCTTAGTGGGTATGTGCCAAAATACAAAGCATTAAAGACAAAAAATGCAGCAAGAAATACAAAAAATACCTGTTGTAATTGGAAATTTCAAAACCCACTACCAGTAATGGACAGATTCAGTAGGCAGGAAATCAATAAGGATGTGCTTGAACTGACAGCGCCGTCAATCAACTAGATCTAATTGACTTTTATGGACTGCTCCATTCAACAAGGGCAGAACACACATTCTTTTCAAACTCTTGTGGAACATCCATCAAGATGACGCACATTCCCAGCCATCCACATATCTTAAAAATTCAAAAAACTAGAAAGCATACAAAGTATTCTCTCAGACCACAATGGACCTATACTAGACATCAATTACATCAGCATTGCTGAAAAATCCCCAAATATTTGGAAGTTGAACAGACTTCTAAATGACACATGAATCAAGGAAGTCTCCAGAGAAATTTTGAAACATTTTAACTGAAGCAATATTAAAATACTATCTATTAAAATTCATGTGTGAGTGAGAACAGTGATTAGAGAGAAATTGATAGCATTTACTGCATATATTGGAAAAAATCAAGGATTTAAAATCAGCAGTCTAAGTTTCTACCACAGGAAATTAGAAAAAGAGGAGAAAATTAAAATCAGTATAAAGCAAACAATTAATAATAAATATTTTTAAAATCACCAATGAAATCAAAATCAAAAGATCACAGAGAAAATCAATGAAATCAAAGTATTTTTTAAAAGTCAGTATGATTAGGAAATGAATAGCCAGGCAAATTGAAAAGCAAAAATAGAAGATCCAAGCTCCTACTATCAGAAAAGAAAGGGACCATCACTACTGAATCCATGGACACTAAAATAACAATGGATTAATATGAACAATTCCATACCCACAACTTTGACGACTTACATAAAATTAATTTCTTAAAAGATACACTGTACTAAGAATTTACACAAAAAGACAAAGCCTGTCTCAATAGAGGTCACAATATTTTTTAAAACACTTTAGTCTATAACAATCAATTTTCAGGACAGTAAAAGAGATGGTTTCACTGGTGAATTCTACAAAAACATCCAAATCAATGATAATGTCAATTTTCCTAGTTTTATTCCAGATGTAGAAGTTGAGTGGACACTTTTTAATTCACCTAAGAGGCCAACATCATCTGCTAATCTGAGCCCAACAAAAATGGTAAACTACAGACCAACAGCTCTCATGGACACATATGCAAAGTCCTCAACAAAATATTAGCAAATGAAATTGAAAATATGTAAGAATAATATAACAAGTTACAATTGTTATAACAGAGCAAATCTGGTACAACGTTCATTAAGACATGTAATCCATCCTATCATTAATCTGAAGATAAAAGTATCAATAGATGCAGAGAAATCATTTGAAAGCCTTCAATGTCTGAGTAAAAAAAAAATGAAACAGAAGTCTAGGAATATGGAGAATCCTTCTCAACTTGATAGGTAATAGCTACAAAAATGCTAAAGCCTAGGTACTTAACTATGAGAACCTCAATACATTCCTCCCAAGATTGGGAGCAAGACAAGAATGTTCCTTATGGCCCCTCTTTCTCTGCATCAGACTAGAGGTGCTAGCTAACCCAATAAAGCTAAATAAATCAATAATGTTTACCTATGTGCTAGCAATGAGCAAGTGAAATTTGAGACCAAATGCACAATACCATTTATATTAACATCAAAGAAAAGGGAAAAAAGGAGAGAGAGAGAGAGAGAGAGAGAGAGAGAGAGAGAGAGCCTTGAAATTGGATAGAATTTATACTTTACATTGGAAAAGAAGAGTGATCTGAAACCAAGGTAAGCTTCCAAACTGAGGAACCACCTAACAAGCTGATTGTGTCAGGGAGGATTTTTCTACATGGAGGTGTCTGCTATCCCTACTCTTGCAGGCTACCAGGAGTGCGTCCCTCCCAAGCAGCGACACCAGCCAGGGCTGCACATCACAAGGCTAAGATTCAGCTGAGTCTGCAGCTTCTCTCTGGAAGCCAGAGGGCCAAGAGCACCCCATCCCAGGTTTCTTCCTAGCTTGCCTGCACCATGGCCTATATTGCCTTCATTCCTGTTTCTTCCCATGTGCTTTCAAGAGAAAAAAAAATGCACTTCAGTGTGATTAGATGGGGGCCCAGAAACAGTGCAGAGCCAACAGATCTGGCTCAGTATCTTGACTACCTGCTGAAGCTATCTTCAGCAACCTGTTTGACCTCTCTGATGCCTGACTTGTGACTGTCAAAAAAAAAAGAAAGAAAGGAAGGAAGAAAAGAAAATTAAACAAAACAGAACATACTCTTGCATAGCCATTGTGAAGATTGAAAATGCTATTCTTTTTAGGAGATTTACTTTAAAGAGAACAGCCAGAGATGGGTTGGTTTCTCATTCAAAGAGGTCTGGCTTCCCCCTCCAACCATGCAAGGAACTGAATGAAATGGTGACACACAAGGACTTTAGTTTAAAATAAAAGGCAAAAGCAATAGCAAAGGCAAAATGTAAATGCAAAGGGAAAACAAAGAGGTCATTAGAGAGGCTTGCTCACCATTCAGTGACAAAACTCTGACCCATCCCTACAAGACACTGTCTAGAAAGAGGTTCAGGTAGAACCAGGACCCAAAGCCCAGAGCCCAGATACCCCAGGTGGTCTGGGATCCAAGAGGAAGTCTCCACAGAAGTCTCTGAAGTTTTCAACCTCAGAATTCATTATTCCTATTTCTTCACTCTTCCTCATTTACAAGATAAATAATTTTAAGATGTAACTAAAATTATTTTACAATCTTTTAATCACTAGAAATTGTGTATAATTATTTTACCTCCACTCCAGTGCCAAGAACTGCTGTGAATTACTTGGCTTCTTAAAGTGTAGAAAGAAAATGCTTCACTTCTGCATTAATTAAGGATTTTTTTCTCCATTCCTGTCCATTAGCCGCCACCACACTATGGCTATGAATGGTCATTACAACAGACAGAAATAGGAACATAAATTTCCTGCTAATGAAAATGTCAGTAGGAGATGCCGTCTATCACAGAAGGTTCTGATTTGGAGAAGGTTTTTTCCCCTCTCTCTTGTACCTTTTCCCAGTCTCCAGGAGCCCCTCCTGGAAAGGGAAGCATCTTTTATTTATAGATACCTGCGAAGCATCCTTTACAACAGATTGAGGACTATACTCAGGCCTCTAATAAATATTCCATTGATTTTTAAAATTGCTGCCTTTCTTATCACACCTTGCAGGGTCTTGGCCTGGGAAACCTTGCCGACCTTCTCCCCTCCTTATGAGGCCAGTTTTCTGGGGATTGGAAGGGGTACATGCATCAGTCGCCTGATGGTTACCCTGACCATTTTACGAGGTGAGCAGTCTCTGCCAGTGAGCCTGTGCTCTGGCTCCGTTGTACCCTTTCCCCTTGTGTTAGGAGTTGAGCAGCTTATGGATTTAAGAGCTTGTCCAGAACTGCCCTGGGCCTGCTTGTTATGTGGTCTTCACCACTGCCTGGGCTCTGCCTGCCATTTGTCTGCCTTCTCATGGGGGGCTGGGAAAATGCCTGGGTACTGGTTCCATAGATCCACGCAGGACTTTGCCCATTTGGGGGAGAATGGCACTTCCTCTTTCATGCTTGCAACTAACATAGAAGCTGCTGCTAAAAGGCAGTATAACTCTTTCCTTCACCAAATCAAAGACCATGAAGAAGCACATTTTGGAAAACACCATTTTACAAAGAAGAACAAAATGGAGTTAAGTACTTTGAAAAATGAAGCACTTTGCAGGCATGATGGTGCATGTCTACGATCCCAGCACTTTGAGAGGCTGAGGCAAGTGGGTTGCAAATTTGGGCCCAGCTGGTCCCTGAGTGAATTTTTTTTTTTTTTTTTTTAGAAAAAGGGAGGATGGCTGAGGATATAACACAGTACAAAGGCCCCAGTTTCAATCTTCAGTACTGAGAAAAGAAAGCACTTTAGTAACCTAAATATACCAACATCTACCTGGGTACAGGGATGATTGTAAATCCCATTTGGCTCCTGCGGCTATTGAGAAGGCTCTGTTATGGATACTGTCACAGAACAATCTGGGTCTCATCATGCCGCCCCAACTTTCACACACAGAGCCTCTCCCAGGCCCACAACCCATGGGGCCAGCCCACTGCAGAACTGCGCCCAGTGCTCCACACGCACTCATTGAACGTGCCAGCAGGCAGTGAGGCTGAGAGACAAAGTGGCTTCTCATTAGTGATTCTCTACCACGATCGCCTGGCCTGGCTGTCAAAAGGATTCCAAAAATATCTGTTCTCCAGAAAACTTCCAGACAGGTTGTGTTGGATGACTATTTTAGAAATAATATTTCAACATGTTAAAATGACTATTACATGGCACCATTTGGATCTCATTCAAGATGAGATGAACGGATGAAATCAATTTCCTGGATCAGGAGGTCTTTGGTTCTAGTGACCACAGTAGCTGGTTCCACTTGTTTTCTTCTATTATACCTGAAATAGAGCTTACCTAAAGGTCGAACCACAGATTATTGCAGAACTGCTCCCCCTTATTCAACTGACATTTGATGAGGATTTGCTGTAGTAACGAAGACCCTCCTTCCATATTAAAGAACCAAGATGTCCTTCTTCATAAATGATGTCATCTGTAATATCTGAATGAAGGAGTAACCTGAGGGTGCTAGAAAATAGGAATATTTAAGAAAAAATGAGTGAAAAAGAAAAGCCAGAAGCATATAGTATTTGTCATCTTTCCCATTATTGGGGCAGGATATGCAATATCTACCAATTAAAAGAAGAGAGGATTCATTTGACTCATGGTTTCAGGGGGTTCAGTTCACGTCAGTTGGCTCCAAGTCAGAGACATTGTAGTGGAGCAAAGATGCTTAGCTCAGGATGCCCAGGACCAGGATGCAGTGCAGGGGAACACGCCAGAGAGGAAGGCCCACGTGCCTTATGTAGTCCACACAATCGTGCCTCCGGAAAGTGAGGCAGTCCAGTGGTGACAGTGCAAAAATAGAATATGATGTATCAGGCTTCATAGGCTTCCTAGGATAAATAAGATGGGAGGTTCTCTTACTCCTCAGCCAAGTGGAAGACTTTCCATCTTGGAACCATCAATATAGAAAACTGACTGACCACATCGCTGCACTTTCTAAGCCCCAGGACCTCTAGCTGCATCAAAGGACTCCCCATATTCAAGAAGATTCGGAACGATGGCCTGGTACATTAAAGAGGCAGTGGGGAAACCTGTGGGCTGAAGAAAAATGCAACAAGATTGCAAGGTTTCCCCTAAACTTCAGTGAAATTTTATAGTGTTTCCTTTTATGGTACCTCCCTTAATTCATTGTATAATTCTCCATCAAGAGGAGTGTTCCCTGACTTCTGGGGTTTCTATCCCATCCTCTGAACTCTGCAGGGCCCTAGGGATACTTATTTTTTTTTATGGAACAAGCTGGAAACACCTGGAGATAGGATCCACCTGCCATGACCACACCCGCACCCGCTGGAAGCCAATGCTTAGTGCCTCATATGGGAGAAGAGCAATTACAACAAATAATAACTGCTACTATCTTTTCTGAGTCAAATACTGGGTTAAATGTTTTCAGTGCAGTATGTCACATTGTCTGCATTACAATGCTATGATGTTTATTACTTATCTTATAGAAATGAAGAAGTCAAAAAGCATAGCGAGGGAATGATCTGGCACACAGAGGACACAGGGTACAAGCTTGTTTTGATTCTAGATGCCTGCCTCTCTAACCCTAGGCCCCAGCTGTCTGGAAGAGCATTGTTGCTTCATGAAGACCCCTGCTCTTTGTGCCAAATTTTTGTCAATACAGTTATTTAAAGGAGCAAGTCCCAATTTATTTCAGTATCAATTCTCTATATCATTTACCTCAGCACTGATTGTATCATTTGCAAATTAGCATTAGGCAGCAATTTCAGGTTCCATATAAAACCATTTAGCCATCTAGCCAAGAAAATGAAAGATGTAAAGCAAGAGCCAGGGTGCCGGACCTAATTCTCTTCCTTATCTTCTTGTTACATATTGACATATTTGAGGCCATTCAAAAGCATCCAACTTGTCTTGCTGGAGTGCAAATCAGAGTATTGACAGTGAGAGTCACTTAACAGGTTATTTAAATGTTGGAGTCCTATCTCAGTGGGATCTGCTTTTCACTGACTCTTATTGCAGAGTGGTCAACTTTTGTTTGGAGGGAACAGAGATGTTTCTGGCTTACTCTGCAGACCAAACATGGGGATGCTGGCTCTAGTGGGTGCAGGCTATGCCGCCCCACCAATCCAACCCTGGACATGTGCCCATTCTAGATGCCAGTGTGTAGCCCCAGGAGAGACTGCCACGGCTCCATGGCTGACAAAGGGATAAGCCAGGTAATGAACCCAGAAGCAGTTGACCTGATGGTGCCCAAGTTCATAAGCCACCCCCTTGAGCCTGTGGCCACAAATGATACTCAGTAGAGAGGCATTTTCTGCAGAGGAAATGACTGCATTTTCTGCAAAGTTCCAGATACATTATCCCACTTCCATTTCTTTAGAAGTAGTTTATGTTATCTTGAGCAGTGGAGAAGAGCAAAACAATACCAATAAAAGACCTATCAGAACATACATTTTGGGAGACACTTGATGAGTTACCAAAATTCCCTTTTAATGAGACCCAGCTGTGCTGACTGTAGTGGATAAAGAGACACCACCTGCAGAAGTCCCATTTGGAAAGTCCCTTCCCCCAGGCCACACCCTTCCCTAAGACTCCGGTTCTCCATGACATGACCTCAGGAGTAGAAAGGTTAATTGCATTCTCAGAGGCTCTTCCTACTTCAGAGCTCAGCAGCAGCAGTCACCAAGCCTGTGTCGCTGCTTGACAATGCTACCTCTCCTCCTTACATAGAGACCGAGATCAGGTACAGCCTTTAGAAGAACAACCCATGCTGTTATGGACCAACTCCCTATGCCACTCCCAGTGCATGTATTGATCCCCTAGTACGAGTGGGTGTGGTGGCCCCAGGCCTATAATCCCAGTGCTCTATGAGGTTGAAGTAGGAGGATCACAAATTGGATCCCATCTTAGGCCATTTAGCAACTTGTGAAGACCTGGTTTCAATCTGTGGCAGACACACACAAGCCCACTAACACACACACACATATACACATACACACACACCCTACTACTTGTATCTCCCCTACTTTCATTAGACAAAGGGGAGATAACTAGACAACTGCATGATATAGTCATGCAGATAGTTATCATTAGTAGGATTTATATCCTTATAAGGGCCCATGAGAGCTTGCTTCTTCTCTCCACCATGTTAGCACCAAAAGGTTTTCTACAAACAAGGAAGCAAGCCCTCATCCACCACAGAAACCACTTCAAACACGGGATTTCCCAGCCTCCAGAACTTTGAGAAATAAGTATCGGTGGTTTAGAAGTCATTTATTCTACTCCATTCTGTTCAAGCAACCTGAACAGACTAAGGCAGAGAATAGTACTGAGAATTGGGGTGCTGATGTAACAAATACAGCCATACAACCCTGAATGACTGGTAGGTTTGGAGAAATACATCATTAAGTGACTTCAGAGTTGTACAAGCACCACACAGGCTACCATGGCTACAATGTCAACAGGTATGAGTATGGCCCTGTGGGACCACTATTGTATACACAGGATGTCACTTACTAATACATTGCTAGGCAGCACGTGACTACAACTAGAAGTAGAGCTTTGGGACCAGGTAATGAATAGAGAGGCAAGACGAGTTTGGGGATCCATGGTAGGAAAGATCTCTGTTGCAATGAGTGGATCATTATGGGTGGTTCTGGTGAAGACTAGGATAAAAGAAGCAGAGAGACCTAGGAAACCCTTAGTGAATATCTCACTTCTCTTGGGCAGAGTATTGATACAAGTACTATAGATGGTGAGACTAGTCTGATGAGGTTTCAGATGAAAATGACAAACATTATCGGAAACTGGAGGAAAAGTCTATCCATGTTATAAGCAAAGAACTTGGTGGAACATTTCTCATGTTCTGCTGTTTCATGGACCTGTGGGCTTGTGAAAGATAAAGTTCAATATGTAGAGGAAGCCAGTTCTAATCAAAATATAGAAGGCACAAGTTGGCTCCTCCTGATTCTAGTAAATTGTGAGAAGAGAGAAAAAAATTAAAATGTAATAATTGTTCCAAAGGAAACAGAATTTAAAGAATTTTTTAGCATCCTCCACCTACCCAAATTAAAAAGAATGAGAAAAAGCCATTCAGGAGAGAAAGCAAAGAGAATGACCAGGCAACATTGTCATGGAGAGATTGATACGCTATCTCTGAAGAAAGCAGGGGCTGTTGTTGAAGACAATGGAACAGTGACCCAGAAAGCAATTCAGAAATCCTCAACCTCAGGGTTGCCTCTCCTATCATATCGCAGGGGACCTAGAGAGGCCCTCAGGGAAAAAGTGGTTTCGAAGAATCCCACCTTAGGCACCACATCATAGACTCTGTTCACTATTCTAACATCCCACTCTTCAGCTGCTCCATGTCCAGCTCCAAGTACAGGTCCAATCAGCCCCATGTGGTACTGGTCCCAGCAGCTACCTCATTGGAAAGTCCAGATGGAACACTCGGAAGAATTTCATATGTCAAGCTCTCTCTGTGACAGCAAGTATGTGGGCTATGAAATTATGGCGACAGCCACCTAGATTTCAAAGGACACCCAGCAGGTCCAGAGGCTCAGGACTGTACTCAAGAAGAGTTGTGGGCAGAGACCTAAGTCTGTGGGGATAGTAGGACCATGCAGAGGTAAAGGCACCACCTGCAGCCCCGGAAATCAGTACCCAGCAGAGGCCTGGCAGTGGGGTAGTCCTATGTGAAACCAGGCGAGCCCTTGCGCCTGGTTCCATCCTTGAAGAACTAAGGTTCTGGCTCTAACCCTGGTGATGCACCTCTGCATGTGAACTTCCCCTCAGAGGTACAGAGTGGGGGCCTCAGCTTCAGTGAGTGTAAAGGACAGAGCACCTAAGCCAAGATTACTCTCCAGCTTTAAGGTTTAATATTGGCTGTGTTGGGTTTCAGACTGGCTTCGTGCTTTTTCCCCCCTTTCCTCTTTCTTGTTTCTGCTTTTGGAATGGAAATGTGAATCCTATGCCTGTCCCACCACTATATTTTGAAAACATACATCATGTTGGTTTCACAGGTTCTGGAGAGCAATTTGCCTCAGGATGAATCACATTCTCAGCCTTAGCCATAGCTGATTTAGATGGTATTTACATGAGATTTTTGGACTTAGATTTTAAAGCTGGTGCGAGAACAAGTTAAGACTTTGGTGGGGGGTGTTGGGATATCATCAATGCAATTTACAGTCAGGAAGGGCAGGAGTAAAAATAGTGATACCCTGACCAAAGCCTACCTCTCAGAGAGTCCATTGAATAGAGGGACACTCCAGCAGTAACTTTTTCCCACCTATAGTGGATGTCAGTGAACTGGGAAACTGGGTCCTGCACAGTACAACACTAGGTTCTCTAGTTTTAAATCTTTTGGTTCCAAAGAGCAGCATGCCCATGAGAAGAGTCTCATTTAACTACAAACTTGCTGTGAATGGCTACTTCAGATGTTTGAGCCAAGAGATCAGCTAGCAAGAAGGACAACCGACGTTCTAACCAAGGGCTTGACCCGGATCACAAGGAGCAGATGAGGCTGCTCTTGTACCCTGTATGGAGGGCAGAGGGAGATGTTCATGACAGCCAGGTCATGTGTTTGGGCACCTACAGCATGTCTATCCCATGGTAGTCAGTGGACAAACACAGCAACCCTCACCTGAGATCAGAAACTCAAACCACCATACCCTTATAAAGAGCTGGAAAGTGGGCTCATGTAAAGCCATTGCGACCAGCACAGGCACTAGCTAAGGCTGAGGAAAACAGACCAGAGAATGATGCAGGCAGGTGGTAGCCATTAGCACCAAGACTAGTCGCGGCAGCAGGAGCCCTAGTTCACTTCAAGGACTTTCTTCCTCTACGTTTCCCTTAGGGTGAAAGTCTATGGACATCCCATGGGAAACTGCTCTGTGAAGGAAAGTAAAAAAGCTAATCTGAACAGCAGACAGGGTGGCCAGCAATGGACATTATGACTGGTCCTAGATCCTTTTCCCAGGAGGGCTTTGAGTCCCAGTTCCTGAGGTTCAGCCCAGGACCTCCAGCTGACAGTCCTTTCCTGAACTGCCTCAACTGCAGAGTGCCTCTACCAGTGTCACCACGCATCCAGTAAATAGTTGACAAAGAAGTGTAAAGTGCTGCTTTCTTAGCCTCTCAGCCATTCTAGAAAGAAACCAGCCAGCTTCTAGAACTCCCTTATCACTCTAGAGCTCACAGCAGGGGAGCCATGAATGCCAATGGCTTATCCTTCTGCACAATCCTCTTTGTTCCCCTTCTTGCTCCCAACTGTGGGTTCCTAGGGTTCCCTCTAATTCACCCCAGTGCACTTCCACATGTGAACCCTCACCTCTGAGCTACCTCAGGGGAGTCCCACCTGCAGCACCTAGAAAGCCAAGTGCTCTTCGGAGCACCTCATGGCTATACATTCATTTCTTCCTCCAACAACCCTACTTTGTCTTACAGACGAGGGAATAATACACTCAGAGAATAAATCGCTTGGCTATGGTCAGAGTCCGCAAAATACAAACCTGTTTGCAAACAGCAGACAGGCCTCAGAGCTCTCGCTCCAAAGTTCCTACACCACAACCCAAGAGCAGAGAAGTATATGCAAATACACAGGCCTTGGGAAGTGCGGGAGCATTAGAAGCCCACACTCAGCTAACCAGAAAGGCATGGTCGTCTGTGCTCCTAGCAATGTACCTGACAACAGAACTGTGGGCCTCAGATACCAAACTCTAGAAAGTCTGAAAGGGAGAACTTCAGTGCAAGAGACAGCAAAGGAGAGGGTGACCTAAGGCAGTCTTGACAGAGAATGCCATCTGGACATGCTCCCAGGAGGCCTTCAGAAAGCTTCTGTTGCTAAGTGGGCAATTTTCACTCAGCCCAGAACAAGGATTCACAGCCGGCCATTCCTTGCCCCAGGTGCTAACAAGTCCCTGCCCCAGACGGTCCCTGAGGAAAGAGTGTGGAGCTCCACCCCAATGAGAGTCAGAGCCCGGAATCCACTGCACATGATGGCCTACCCAGACCATCTCCCAACTTTTAGATGCCACTTGGGCCATCTAAAAGTAAGTTTTAATCCTTACTTTCCCCTCCCCCCCACCCCCCATACCTGGAATCAAACTCAGGACCTTGCACTTGCCAGGCAGGCACTTGTGACCTTGAGCTATATCCCAAGGCCCCAGGTCATATATATTTAAAACTTTTAAAAGCATTCCAATTTCATTTGCATACTATATAATGATTCTTAGCACACATCTTTTGTGATCAATTTTCCATTAATTCATTTATTGTGTGTTTCTATCTTGCATTTAACAAGTGTTCAATGAGAGATAGTTCCTCTCCTCTGGGACGATCTGATACTGGAGACAGGTGTGTGCACAGGAAGGGTTCTTGAAAACAGACGGTGCTAAATAAAACAATTGAGAAATGATGGTTGGGGGCTTCCGGATTTCACTTAGTGAGGAGAGGAGGGAGGATGGGGGAGAGGGAGAAGGAGGAGGAGAAGGTGGAGAAGGTAGAGAAGAGGAGGGAGGGGGAAGACAGGGAGAGAGAGACAGAGAGAGAGAGAGAGAGAGAGAGAGAGAGAGAGAGAGAGAGAGAGAGAGAGAGAGAGCAATCAGTGAGTATTGTCTGAAAATAACCTAAATATTAAAGAAGGGGCTGCTGTGCTGCCTTGGTGCAGAGGCGCCTACATCCTCCTTTTCCTTCCCATCCCTGGGTCCCTGCATCAACTCGTCCCGGGAACACCCCTTTGGGACTCTTTCCCACTCCCAGGGTGCTGCCTGCCGGGCATCCTGACTGAACTCTGCTCTGTGAGCTCAGCTTCCCCTTGTCAGGCTCCCGCGTGGCACACCCTCCACGCGACCTGCAGATCACTGCCTCCCCGGGGGACAGAAAGCACAACTGAGCTTCCTGCCCCTCCCGCTCCCACCCCTGGTTCTGACACGGAGCCGTCGCCTCTCCATCACGCTGGCCTCTGCTGAATTCCTGGCAGCGACCATCTGTCTCGTCAATCTCATTATTGCAGAATCCATCAAACTCTTCTCCACGCCAAAAGTGATAGCTAAGGACATTGTACTAAATTGTCAGCCCCACCCAGCTTTTCCCAAAAGGCCTTCACTATTCATTAATGTATTCTTTTCTTTTCTCATTTAAGCAAGAGGTAGGAAGAGCTGGCACTGAGCTTGGCATCAGGGTGGCAGTGAGCAAGGTCGATGCAATCCCCAGCACCAGCCACGGCCATCACTAGAGTGACCACATGAGTCACTGCAAGCGATCTACATGGTAATCAGAGAAACGGGACAGTTGCTGGAGACGGGGCCTCGATCTTCATCCAGAAAGCAAGCCCCTGCAGCATTTCTCAGCCTCCGTGCCGGGGTGCACCCATCCATTGCCACGAGCCAGTCAATTGAGGAAACCCAGCTGGAAGAGAAGGAAGGACTGCAGCACCTTGGCAGAAGGCTGGGAGGGCTGCCACTGGCCACAGGAGCGGCAAGGGCGAGGGCCTGCTGTGGCCAGTCTCCACGGAAGGCAGAGGCAGAGCGCCAGCCCATTGGATGGCTTGGTGTCAGCGTTCATCGTGTCAGACTGCTCTAGCTAGTTGGCGGAAGGTTGCTGTTTTATTTGGCGGAAAGGTGCTAGGCATGCTCAAGAGGGGACTTCTCACTCCAGCATTCCCCTTGGGGTACGCCCTAATCACGCCTAAGCTGTAGGAAAAAAAGAAATTTAAAAAAAAAAAAAACCTTTAGTCTTCTGGTGAGTCCCACAAGTGCCTGTGAGAATAGCTCTGTCAGGCAGGGATTTCTGCCTTTTCTCCATCCGCATGGGACCCCTCTGGAGCCCAGAATGTTCTTTCTCCCAACATGCAATAAAGAGCCAGAGCACAGGCAATTTCCTTTCAAATTAAGAAATACAAATATTTCTGGCATGAAGAAAACCCGAGCAGCAACTCCGAAAGTATGCGGTGAAGTCTCTCTTATCAATTCACAATATAAAAACATCTCATGCATATAAAAGTGAATTTTGGTAGCAGCGGACTCACAACCATTCCTGGGTGTTTTTCTGCACCCAGGTTAGTACATATTTACATGTCGAATGCACACAGGATTATGCTGGGGCCAAATACTGAAAGAAAACATGCGGTAAATGGTTGCTTTAATAAGTCCTGTTCCGTTGAAAGGAAATAAAACCTGAGTATTAATGAGATATAATTATATATTTAAAATCTTTTCCCTTGTGCAGTATATAGGATTAATGCCAGTAAACTCACAAACTGCAACATTCTACTCCATTACATCTGCAATGATTAGAGATAGTTTGAACATCTGGCATATAATCTGTGATAGAAAACAGCATTCTGCAGTTTAATGGACGTCTGGAGGCTACACATATCTGATTTTATTTCTTTCTGTTAACTCTTTCATGAGAGCAGAAGAGTTTGTTCCCGGGACACCTCGCTTTCTTCGCTTCTTTGCACAGTGGTCTACAGAACGAGCGGGTCTCCCCCCACCCCGCAATCTGTCACACACCCTTTGTATTTTTCTACGGCGAGCTCAAAATGGAACCCACCCGATTTGTCCAAAGTTATATATAAACTGCACAATTGGGCAGCATTAATATTCAGATTTTAAAGCCTTTAAGAACCTCTACCCGTGGAATTCCAGACAATTTCCTCATTATTGGTGAAATCTAAAACACAAAACGGAAGCAGCGTTTATGATTTCTCAGAAATTTCAAAGGCGCTCGTCCCCGCCCCCACCTCCCCCCCCATGCTGTTCCCTTTCATAATTGTGTCTGTGGGTCTTTGCCCGTGGAGAAAAAGGATTTCAATATTTGTACATTTTTGATGTCTCTTAAGTGTGAGGAGGTACGAATGCCTTTGACTGGCATCGACTTTCATTGAAAAAATTAGACGATTTTTCGGCTTCCTGTAGGGTGTGTTTAGCCCCAAGCTAAACAAGGAAAGTTTTAGTCCTACTGGATTTCTACAGGGAAAAGGAGAATCCTTTGTTGCACTGGGAGAGAGTGACAGCGCTAGCTTTTGCTTTATTTACTGACGTGCTGGCTAAGGGCAGCACCTAAGGAAACCGTGAACGGGGCCTTTGTGAACAGTCACGGGGAATGATTGACAGGCAGCCTCAGCAAACCGGGTGCTGTCACAGAAGGGCCACAGCATGGGAGAACCCCGCGACAGAGGGCTCTGGCGGCTCCACTCAGTGTGAGAACATGCATGGAAATGTGCCAGTGGTGAGTGGGTTTGGGGGTGAAATCATCATTTTCATGCCTTAAATTTAATGGCTGGTGCTGAATGCTGTAATAAAGGCCTTAGTAACTGCTCATAACTACAGGTGTAATAAGGCAAGATACTGGGCCTTCAGGCCCTTCAAGCAATAATTCATGTGGGAATTAAGACGCCTTAATGAGTCGAATGTGTCACTTGGGACCTCAGAAATATAGTTCTTAGAAAAGAAAAGAGGACTCGCTGGAATTGAAATTATGGGGACAGTTACCAGAGACCAGGGACGCAGCTTTTCTTTCCCCACGTTTTTGTTCCCAGGGCCTCTGCACCTGGCACGTGTGCTGTTTTAATAGCAAATTTTAAGCTCTTTGAGGACAGGTTCTTTTGAACCAATCTCAGTGATTCTCAGCCCCAGACAAGCCCGTGGCCCACAGGCTATTTGGTGATGTTTGGAGACATTTTTGTTTGTTATAATTTATAGGAGCGGGTATGCGATCAGTCTCTAGGGTCCAGGTTGAAGATACTGCTGTATGTCTTACAACACCAACAGCGCAGTCTCTGTGACAGTTTCCAGGCCCCTAATGTCAACAGTAGCGTAGGCAAGAGGCCCTTTATACATGGTCCTATCCAACGATGCTTCTGGCTCTCCCAGTCTCAACCTTCAGAAGGCAGATTCTGCCTGGCTTCATGGGGGATGACAGCTTCTGCTACTCAGGTACTAGGTGGAGGGGCATGCCCCTCCTCTGCCCAGGATAGAGCCTCCAAATGTGACTCGGAGGCCTTAGGATTCCTGATGCAGCAGTCTTTATTAACATGCTGCCAAATAATTTGCAGTCAGTGAAAATTCAGACATGGACTAAACAGATATAGCTTGCCCTGTCTGTGCACAAAAGCCTTGCTGAGTATGGCTCTGCGCACAGGCCCTGTGGGGTACCATTTTTACAGTCCTTTAAGTCAAGCAGTTTTCAAGTGTCTCAGGTCCACCCTAGGGAAGCAGGCTTTTCCCACACTGGTAAGAAGTGGTCCTCCCGGTCCTTCCAGAGGGCAGGTTCAGCAGGACACCCACTTGTCCACACTTCGTAGCCATTAGCATCAGCTACTGAACCTACTCAGATTTAATGAAAGGTTTTGTTTAAAAATAATCCTAGAATTCTGATTTTTTTTTGCCCCTTATAACTGGACTAATGTTTGTACCAAATAATAAATGAAGAGGTTCTTTCTTCATGCTCAGTTCTCAGCATTAATGTGATGCAGATGTCAAGTCAAAATCAACTCCAGCACCAACCCCGTGAGCTGGGATATGGCCAAAATCTTCCTGGACAGAGTCCCAGGGTGCAGGACTCCAGCTTCCAGCACTGGCCAAATTCAGGAGCTTCTAGGGTCTTCACTTCCAGTTTGAATGCCCTCCACTATCTGCGGGGCCCTTCCACCTCCCACCTAAAGTAGCACTTGCTATGAGAATCTGGCGTCAGGACTCCACCTGCAACCCAGTGGAATAGAATGGAGGAAGCAGCGGGAGGTAGGGGCACTTCCATGAAGCAGATCCTTTAAAACTCAACGATAAATTTGTCTGTTGGATTTCATCTCTTTCCTGATTAACAGACACCTCTCTCTCCAGTAATTCAAACAAATAAGGCCTGCTCACATTCTCAGACCTCACTGCTCAAAGTAAGTTAGCAGCCTCCCCACCTGCCTGTGTGGCTCTGCCCTGTCTCAGATTCAGCAGCACAAACACCACCAAGTCTCCAAGTTCAGCTCCTAGGGCTGAGATGATTATTCCCTCATTGATATAAATTCTATCAGTGTCCCCTCACAAACATGTTCTTAGCAGGCAGAAAGGGCTCTACTCACTCTTGCTTTTAAATATTTTTCCCATTGTTTCAAAAGCACATAGGGATGGCTGACCCTGACTTTCCAGAGACTGGGTCAAGTGACAGTCTATTACCTGTCCCCCTGAGCAAGGGCCTTTTCTCTCCTTCCTATCTAAAGGTACCTTTCCCGGTGACTAGTGCACCTGATTGGGTTAAATGTATGTCTCCCATTAAACTCAGAGTTCCAAGAGGGACACAGACCAGGCCACTTTTTTCTTTTTAAGTTATTTATTTGGTACAGGGTCTTGCTATGCAGCAAGGACTCATAGTGATCAGCCTCTCCAGCACTGGGACTATAAGCACATGTGCCACCATGCCCGGTTTCAGTGACCAGTACAATATAGAGGGCTGGTGCAGCATGTGGTACCAGGGATTGAACCGGGGTCCCATGCACTTGCCAGTCAGGCTCTTAGACTGCTGAGCTATCTCCCCAGCCCCAGGCCAATTTCTTGATGATCTCTGACAAAGTGCCTGGCAGACTTTGCAGCATCCTCTATCTGTGTGGGAGAGGGAGTCAGGGAGAGGCGGTTCAGGACCAGGTTACATGGTATCCTTTTATCTCAACCCCAGTCTTGGGTGTCTGTGTGCACTGGGGTGAGCATATGTGTGGGTGTGAGCGTTGCTGGCCTCAAATACTGGGTTATGAAACACAAAACATAACATTCTCTTGTCTGCTAAGAGTCTCAGGACACAGAAGCTAGAGAAGGAGAGAAGTGCCCTTTGTCTGAGTTCTTGCCTACTGAAGTGATATGGAAGCAGACATTTTCATTGAAGTCTTCTGGGCATGTGCAGTACAGCTTCTGGAAACTTCCTCTCAGGAGACTTAACCTCCCTTTCTCTATTGTCCCACACCCAAGGTCTCCTCAACCACTGTCCCTGATCTCCAGGACCTGGTCCCCGAGATAGAAAGGTGTTTTACAAGTTCAAACAAGATATAAAGGTGTTTTACAAGCCCCATTGCTGCAAGTCCTGTCCAAATGGAAGGCCAACCCTGAGGGCCACAGCTGTCCTCATGTGCACAAGAGGGACCTCTTTCCTTCTGGAAAGGTCTAGGAGTGTTCTTGCCCCAGCCTCTCTTCATAAAACTTTGTTGTATACTCTTCTTGGGTCCAAAGACAAAAGTCTTCATTAAAGAGGTACATGGATGGGCCTCAGCATGAGCGTTCTATGGGGCAGCTCTTACTACCCCAACCCAAGGGGACTTTCCTGCTCTATCTCTCAAGGTCTTGGGCCACAGTCTACTTTTACCCACCACTCCCTCTCAAACACAACTATAAGCCAGATGTGGTGGCACATGCCTGTAGCTCCAGCATTCCTGGTAGCTGAGACAGAGCAATGGCAGGCTCAAGCCTAGGCTGAGCAGCTTAGGAACTTATTTATTTTAAAACAAACAGTTGTAGGGATGTAGCCAGTGTGAAAGTCTAGATTCAATCTTCAGTAATGCAAAACATAGATTAAATAGATTAAATAGATAGATGATGGGTGGGTAGATAGATAGATAGATAGATAGATAGATAGATAGATAGATAGATAGATAACTAGTTAGATAGGCAAAATTGTCCCAGACATCTGATCTGTTCAACTCTTATACTGCAGGGCTAACACAGAAGCAGCCAGCTCAGGTAATGCCAGCAAGGGATAGCCAGTCCTCTGGAAGAAGGAGCATGACATGTGACAGCTGACGTTATACAGATAAGAGTTACATGCCAGAGTGAGAGACAGGGAGCCATAGGGGTGAGGGAGAATTCTGCTAGGGATACCAAAAGACTTCTCATAGGAGATGCTCTATCACTGGATCCAAAGCTCTGGTGGGACCAAGAGTAGAAAGTGGGGAAAGAAATTATTTAAGCAATGAAAATCAGCTTAAGCCATTAATCATACTAGCTATACCTTGATTTTAAGATTTGCCTGCAAGATAAGGATCTTCCTATGATCTGGTCTTGGTTTCCAGTTGAATTCTGGAATTTTCTCTTTTGTTCAACAGTTAAACATTGATCTGGGCCACTGAAGAACTGATATTTCCAGTGGTCTGGGAGTGGTGGAGATGGTAGAGCTGCCCAGAAAGAAGGACAGGCACTATCCAGGGGAGGATGCTCCTGGAGACTCTAGGGCTGTGATGTGGATCACTCCAGGACAGAGACAGGCCAGGGCTGGTCCCCAGCCTGATGGAGACAGTGCCTGAATTCAAGCCCCTGTCACAGTCCAATGGCTCCAAGTGCAGAGAGGGACAAAAGGTTTCCTGGGTGTTGATTACTGCAGGTAGATTTCTATTGGGAAAAAAAAAAAATTCTACTGCTTTCCATGTTATGCTCACTCTACTTCCAAGGAGATTTGAGGCAATTTCTCATAAAAACTGGTATATTTGCTTACACAGGCTGGTTAAAATACAAATGCATTTTAAAGCCAGATGATATCAGGAATGGGAAGGCAATGGCTCAGGCACCAGCATCTTCCTCCTGCTTCACCTCCCTGTCCTCGCTGGCGTTCGGTGCTTGTGACTTGTGAAGAACTGGTCTCTAGGTGACCCTTCTGTCAATGAGCTGAGCTGGGTACACTGTCTCGCTTTCACGGCTGAGTGACCTGAGAGATACTGACGGCCTCAGGAGCCAATCAGAACCAGATGGGGTGAGAGTGCCCCACCCAGAGCCTCTTTAGTTCCTGTACTTCTTTCCAAGAGCATCCGTGAACAGGCTGACTGTGGCCTTCAGACTTCATTGGTGGTCTCCCACACCGATCTTCAAAACAAAATGATTGTTCTCACTTGGAAGCACCCATCTAAAGAAACAAGTATTTGCTTCCTTTTTGGTTGTTCATTTGCTAGTACTGGCGATTGAACACAGGGCCTTTGCACAAGTGGCCCAGATGAGGCTTGAAGTTGTAATCTTCCACCTTCAGGCTCCCGGAGTTCTGGGATTGCAGTTTGCACCACCATGTCCAGCTAGGTATGTGAAGGTCTTCTGGGGCCTCCTTCTAACTTCCAGCCACACACCTTTGTGCACGACACCTCCAGCTAGAGGTGCTGCCGGGTCCATGCTGTTGCCTCCTGCTCCACAGCACTGGGCTGTGTGGGACTGGCCCTTTACAGGGCCAGGTTCTTCCTTTCATGTGTGCTGCAGGTTTGTGTCTGGGACGCAGCCTCCTGGGTTCTTGGGAAGACACTGTAGGTCCCAAAAGTTCGCCCCATCACAGTGCAATGAGAGAGTAATGGAAGAGTCTCTGTGAGAATCAGAGAGAAATGTGTCCCACTCACCCCGGGTCTAGCACAGGGTGAGCGCCGTGTGTGGGCAGCAGAGCTGCTTGGGTCTTAGGTCCAGTTCTGCTTGCAGTCCACCTGCACAACAGGTAAGCCGTGTCTGCAGCAGCCCTGACTGAGGGCCGACACTTTTCATTGTCTCATGAGACTGGACCATAAGGCTGGTGGTCAGGGGGACCAGAGCCCTACACCTAGTTAAGAAGCAGAACACACTCTGGGGGCTGGGGGAATTCTGTGCCCGCTTATCTTCAGAAGGATCCCAGAAGAAAGAGAAATGAAGGTTTGTGGGGTTTTTTTTCCTTGTACCTAAATTATCTTTTTTTTTTTTTCCTCCTAGAGAAACAGCTCCCACACCTTACAGGAGGGAGCCAGAGACCAAGTGTTATCTAATGCAAATCCATTCTAAGAAGGTTGTGGGGGCCATCTGGTGTCCGATGCAAACAGGGCCTGCTGCGAGATGGATTGGAAGGACAAGGGACAGGGTGAGAGTGAGGGGTGAGGGGTAAGAGGCTGATTCCTTTTCATCCATGTCAAAAAACAGCCCATCGGGAGGATAAGAAGAGGGGGAGAAATCACCTTCTGTTGTGGGAAGCAGATCAAAGCAGAGAAGATAATATCTCAGGAAGAAAAGGGCGGACACAAAGTACGGTGGATGAACAAAGCTGGGGGGAGGCAGCAGCTCAGGCCCCTGGGTGCCCAGCGAGACTTAATGACCGTCTGGTGGGCTCCTTCAAAGACAGAACAAATCCCCGCACCATGCGCTGGGGCCTCAGACACACAGAGACACCAGCGCTTCCTGCAAATTTCCTTTCAAGGCTTTGTGTTTCCTGAAAAATGTATGCCCCCCCCCATTCCTGGTTTTCTGCACAGCCCTGAAATAATTCATCAAATATTTGGAATGTGTAATTAAATATCTAATGCCAATTAGCAAAATACTAATGAAATAATCAGGGGCTCTTATGGCTTATATTTCGGCTCGAATTTTAATTCTAAGTGGTTATTGATTCTAAATAGAGTGGGATCTGAGTTGCAAAACATCAGGTAGTTTTATGAGTATGAAATAGCAAAGTGAAGGAAGGTGTCAGGGTTGCAGTAGGGAACACTGACAGGCAGTCACCCTCAGGGTCCTCTGGCAGTATGTGCTGGGGAGTAGCTTGACACCACTGGGGTGTCACTGCCCCTCTTCAGCAGTGACATTTAAAAGAGACCCAGAGCTTCCTGTAGGGGTGTGGAAATGTGGGACACACTTTCCACCCTGAGATGTTGGTGAAATGACACCTTTTGGGGTGTGGTGGTACACGCCCATAATCCCTGCACTTGGGAGGCTGAGGCAGGAGGATTGCCATGAGCTCAAGGCCAGGCTGGGCTGCAAAATGAGTCCAAGGTCAACCTAAACTACATAGTGAAAATGAAAACACAGACAGATACACACACACACACACACACACACACACACACACACACACACACACACAGAAATGACACCTCACCAGGCTTCCCAGAAATCCAGCTCCACCAGAATTCAAGTGGGCCCGAATATAGGACTTTTAAGACTGGAAGATGACCCCAGTACTCTTGGAAATTTTCACTTGTGATGTGAAAGAGGTCACAAAGAAAACTCTGCTTAGCTGTAGATTTGGGCTGGAGCATCAGGCACACCGTGTGCAGGAAGGAAGAGGTGGGTAGATGCGTGCTACCTACAGGACACGAGGTTACATGACTATGCAATACGGAGGTACATGTTCACCTATAGGATTTGGGAACACATAGTTTCCTAGAGTATTGGTAGCACATGACTACCTAAAGGGTTTGGGGGTGTGTGGCTACCCATGGGGTGCTGGAGGATATAATTACATATGAATTACATATGGAACACATACTTTCTTATGGGATGCCAGAGTACATGGCTACTTATAAAATGAGGGAGTAGACGGTTACTCATGAAAAACAGGGGTGCATGCTTATTTCTAGGATGTAGGGTATGTGCTTTCTTATGTAACATAGGGGCGCATGGTTATTTTTGTGGCCAAGATACCAATTATTGGTTCCAGAAAAGTTGCCGAAGACATGTAAGCCACTTGTGACAGCTTTATTTTTCAAATATCCTTCTTTCCTTCGTCGGAAAATGAAATGATAATCATACAAGAATTTCTAATATGAAAGAAGGCCTCTTAAAGATATTTCTTAGCAGTGTGTTAAAAAAGCTGAAGGGACTAGAAAAGGTATGAAAAATAATGCAATTTCATTTTTGTGAGAAATATTTCTTCTCCCATCTTATTTCACCCATTCCATATTTAATAAGATTGATCATGGCTACAAATAATAGGCATCCCCACTGCCTTTAGCTCTTTCGTCTGTTCAGGTGATGTTCCTGGAACTTCTGCACATGCGCTAACTCCTGGAATTGCCACATCTAGCCTTTGGGCCACCTAGTCTCGTTACTACCATTTCACAGACAAAGACGTGCAGGAGGCTCAGAGAATTTCAACAGCTTACCTAAGTCTGTGAAGCTAGTAAGTGCTGAGTAGGGCTAAGAGCCCAAGTCCCCCACGTGCCAAGCCTGGGATTTTTACCACGTGATCACTAGCAGGAGATGGGCACTCTAAAGAAACCAAGCAGCAAGGTGAGAAATGGAGCCTCCTTTGGGTCAGCCAGCCTAATGACAGGGTGGAGCACTTCCTTTATGTCCTGTGGCACACAGAAATCAGAAATCCCCAAGGATGTGGAGGTCAGCAGAGGCCAGGTTCGAGGCAGACCTAGACCCACAGCCACTAGGCTGCTTACGCTGGTCCTCCACGGCTGACCATGAAGCAAGGGCTGGCCAGAGCAGCTGCAGGCTGGGACATGGCCCAGGGCTGGGGCAGAGGTGGCCTCCGCGGTGTCTGGCAGACCTTCGTGGCTGGCCCTGTTTCTGCTCCCACCTGAGCCAGGCCTGTGATGAGACAATCTGATTGCTTTCTCTCTCCTGGCTGTCCACAGCATCTGGTAGCAGGAGGGGAGACGGCCCTACCGACAGCTCAGGAGTGATTTAAACACTTCTCCAGCTCAACAGGGAATCTTGGATTTCATTAATTAATACATCAATAGAAGCCAATGGAGAAAAACATGTCTTGTTATCTGGCTTCTTGGGTGCTAGACATGGGCTCATTAGCCTTAAGCATATCAGCCCGATAACACTATTTATTCCATACAGAATAATGATCTACTTTGGGGGAACGCTGCAGTGAACTGAAAGGCCAAGTCCATTCGCTATCACCACTCACCCCCACACCCATGCATGTTGACATGTAGGCCAGGGTCTGTGTCCCATGTGCCATGTAGGCACACTGCTCTTCACCACAGACCCCACTTCAGAGATAAGCACAAGTTACGTGGCCAAGGTCCTGCCTAGTATGAGGCAGATGTGAATCTGTGTCAGACAAACTCAAGTAATCTGGGTTGTTCACGTGATTCCAAGAAGGTCCACAGAGAGGCTCCATTTAAGCTCCTACTGCCTGGGAGAGGAAGGAAAGCAATAGAAGGAAAGGGAGAGGACAGTGGTCAGCTCCCATGTATGCTGGCTGACCATTGGCTCATCAGGAGAGCCAATTTAACAGATTGCGCCATTGGTATTTCTGTTTTAAATTACATTATCTGTTTAATGACTGTCTTCAGAAGGGGCCATTAGAATTACAATGCAGTCCTGAACCATTCAGCCTTGAAAGCCAATACGCAAAAGTAAGCATAATGTGGTGTTCACTTAGGCTCACACAAGGTCATTTTGAGAAGTCAAGGGCCCTATGTAACAAAGCAGCCATCAGTTAAATGATGATCCTATGAGGGGCAAAGAGGTTTATTAAACCAAACTGGTGATCAAAAGGCAGAAATTAGTGCCTTAAGTTACTGGGTCTGGATTTCTATGGTTTCTGCTAGGAGACCAAACAACCACAGCATCGGAGACTTCTAGGAAGACCTGCCTGCTTGGTACCTCCAGTCACCCTTCTGCTCTTTTTAATCCAGGAAACCCCAAAGAGGTTCCCAGTTCACTCAACTATGCAAACCACAGTGATCCAGCTCTCCACCAGTCAGAAAGCTTCATAGTACACACCTCTTGATCCCTCCTCCTGGGGGTACTCCAGGCGTGCACACTCATAGGAGGGATTCCAGAGCCCCTCCACCTCGGGGAGGACAGGCGTGAAAGGACACTGTCACACGCTGCTCAGATGGGAAGCAACAGACAACACCAAGAGGAAAGGCCCCTGACATTAACCTACATGGGATTTCTAGGGGAAGGGAGGAACCTTAGCCTATACTCGGAGAACCTGAAGCGGGGAACAGTATGGACAACAGTATGGACAACAGCTCCCTGGCAAGGTAATGTTAGGGACACTGAATGGACAATGAGTGACGAAATAAAGCAGGTGGGCCAGGAAAAGCAGGTAGTGGAGGCTGGGCAAGAACAGCTGCTAAGGGATCCAGTGGTCCTGTCTTGGGCATTGAGGAGCTAGCTGTAGAAAAGACACGGGACCACCCACTGTGCCTATGCACCCCAGTCACTGCAGACGGTGGCCTTGTTTACAAAAAGAAGAAGCAGACGCACTAAGGCAAGGAGGACATTTGCATCTGCATAAGTAGCCTTTGATTGTGCTTGGAAAGGGACTGGTCAGTCTTGTGCAGGAAACCAAGAGTTCTTCCATGAGAAATACCATATAATGCCTAGTGAATCAGTCCCCAAAGGCCTAAATATGGCTTCCCTTTTCATGGTGACAAACCAAGGAAACCACTCAGAAGCTGTGAGTCATACGCTGCCCATAGCAGGCTCTTCACACTCCTCACAATAAAAGCTGCACAAACAAAAGTCTCTTCTCTGTGGGCAGCAGCTACGGGGAGAGGGAAAGGGAGAGGGGAAGTGACTCCAAGAGTCATTAAAAATAATATTTTTTTCAAATTAATAAAATGCAACCGTCCACACTCAAGACCAACAGCTTGTAAAATTGGATTTCTAAAAGATGAAGGGGAAAGGAGGCCAGCTCTGGCCAGGAGCAGCTAAATAGAGAATTCAGGAAGGAGGGAGACCACAGATTCTGCCCAAGAACTGTTAATGGATACCTGTCACACTGATGCTAGTGTGATCACTCTGCTAGGGGGTGACAGCTACTAAGTCCCACCACCTGGAAAGCCTGAGTGGCCAGAGAGAAAACGAGCCCCTGCTGCCCTCACGCCCTCAGGCCTTTACATTGGAGGACAATGGGCAGTTATGGAAGCCCCATGCTAGGGGAAATCACAGTACAATTCCTGGTCTTTGAAACGACATTCCTTAAAAGCACTGACGTATTTTTCTTCCGCCCTCCAAAAGATCAAGCTTCCGTAGAGAAAGAATTCCCAAAAAACATCCATTGCAGAGAAAACCTTTAAAACGCACTCGGAGATTGAAACAAAGAAAGAGTGGACATCATCGTTGTCCCTGCTTCTGTGCCCACTCTGATGTTGCCTGGGAGGACAGAGGCAGAGCCCAGGCACGGCCCGCTGGTTGCTCCTCACTGTCCCCTCAGGCCAACACTAGCTCACTATTGGAAGTACTCAGTAAATACCTATCAGTAGTATAGTCAGGAGACTTCCAGAGCCAGCCACCTTCAACCCTGTCCCAGCAGGCTCTAGGGTCAAAATTGCCTTGCCATCCTTATGCAGCCAGTGTATCTAAGTTCCCCAGGCAGGGTTGCCTTCCTTTGCCAAGGTCTTCAGTTCCTGTCCTATTCTAACCAAGAGATTTTATTAGAGAAGAGCTTTTTTATACATTTATTTATGTATGTATGTATTTGGTACAGGGTCTTGCCATGCAGCTCAAACTCATAGTGATCCTCCTGTCTCAGCCTCCCCAGTGCTGGGATTACAGGCAGGTGCCACCATGCTCAATTTTGGTGGCCAGCATGGCGGCCCGCTGTTCCAGGACCAGCAGGGCATGTGGTAGCAGGGACTAAATCAGGGTCTTTGTGCTTGCCAGGCAGGCACTTAGACTACCAAGCTATCTCCCCAGCACTAGAAGAACTCTTAAAATGTTGTATTTTTCCCACAAAGTAAGCAGGTCACCGATTTCCCAGGAGAAGAAACACCTGAGCATTGTTTGTGCTAAGTGATTGCTCAGGAGGACAGAGCCCTTGTCAAAGCCTTGACCTAAATGCCCCCCGACCAAAAAAAAAAAAAAAAAAAAAAAGGTTGCTTTACAAAAGGTTAACACTTTGAAAAAATCGGCTTTCCGGAAATGGTTCGACCATGAGGGAGCTCCATTACCTTTGGTGGACGCACCCACTGAGCTGGGTCACCAGGCGGTGTGAGCTAGAAGGGGGTTTCTTGGCCCCAGCTCTGCCTTCTCTCCCCGTTTCCCAGCTGTATGATTAAGGACCTTTCCTCCACACATCCCTCTGCCATGCTGCTTCTACCTTGGAGACCACGGATTGTGGACCGAATCCTCGGAAAATCATGAGCCAAAACAACACTGCTCCTCTTTAAGCTGGAGCTGTTGAGTATTTTTTCTGAGCAATGGGAAAGAATTCAGTCCTCAGTGAAGCCAGAGTAAGTTGGAGTGAAGCGCATGCTTTTTAACTGGCAGCCCTGTCAAGCGGGGGAGCTAACTCAAGAAAACAGTGGCGCAGTGTGGTGCCCCACCACCGGACCCTCAAAGTTCACTGTCTGCATTAGTTGGTTGTTTGTTGCTATATAACAAAATATCTGAGGTTGAGTACTTTATAAGAATGAAAAGTTCCTTTAGCTCACAGTGCAGGCCATGGTGCTGGTATCAGCTTTGACTAAGAGCCCAATGGTGTGGATGGCATTATCTGATGGGACTGAAAGTAGGCAAGAGTCACGGAGGAGTGTCACATGTTGGGAGGGTCATTGAGAGAGTGGGGAGGCCCGGGGTCCCAGCCCTGTAAGAGCACACTCAGCTCCTCTTCCCTGCCAGCACTGAGAAGAGCCGTGGCATCCTGGCCCAGTCACCTTTCGGTTCTTCAAGGTCTCACACCCTCTCTGTCCAACACTGGAGACCAGTTTCCAGCACATGAGCCTTTAGATGAAAAGCCATGCTGAAGGCACAGCAGCCTCGCATCCAGGAGGCATGCGATTTTCCCCAATTGCTCCTGCTCTCTACACTAGCCTGCCACTTCCACCAGCCTGTCCTACCGAGGTTGTATCATCATGTGGCATTCACACCCCCACACCCACACCACAGCATTCACGAGTGGCTCCTTATCCTCCATGCAGAGACTTCCTGGATGTTCCTGCAGCTCCTGAGCCTGTGGACCTCCCAAGTCCCCACCTCCCCTCACTCCCAGGCTTAGCTTCTCCTGGTCTCCTTCCTCCTTCACCATTTACCCCATTGACTGCAGAAGCACCTTGTGTCCTCACTGGCTAAAAGGTGACTTTTCAGTAGCTTCTCCCCAGCCTCTTCTCTGTCCATCTTGTCCCTCCAGTAGGATCCATGCTCTCCAAAGAGAGAGGCATTTTCTCTGCCCGGTTGTCCCTCAGTGCCAAGTGCAGACAATACACGACATGGATTCCTGGTGTATTCCCGATGATGTAAGTCACTCAGTAGGCCCAACATGACTGGTCCTGCAACAGGAAGTCAAGGCCACTTTCTCATGGCAAACGCTGAACTGCTGGCTTTTCCAAAGTGATTGCCTTGCTTATAGCAGAGGAGGTGCAAGCCAGGGCACCCTGCTATGGACTGAATATTTGCCTCTTCTCAAAGTGAAGAGCATGGTGAAACCTAATCCTCAGGGTGGCACAATGTGGAAGCAGGGATTTGAGAGGGGATAAGTTCAGGAGGACAGAGATGTCATGAGCAGGCCAGCGCCTGGATAAAGACTGACCCCAGAGAATGCAGAACATGCGAAGACACTAGGTGAAGCTGCCTGTCAGTGAGTGAAGAAGGCAGCCTCACCAGGCACTGAAGCGGTCAGCACCTCAGACTTAGATTTTTCAGCTGTTACATTAAGAGAAATAAACTTCTATGGCTTACAAACCACAGCGTGCAACTCACTTTGACATAGCAGCCCTGACGGAGGCAGACACGCCCTACCCCTCCTTCCCAAGTAGCCTGGTTCACACAGGAGCTGGGCCGCTGAGGACGCCTTTCCTCAGTCTCTGGTGGAGCAGGACTCTGCCATGCCAGCCCAGCTCTATTCTTAGCCGTGCTCACAGCCGTTCTGGGGAGAGGGCTGGTTGTTGTTAAGCTTCGGCAGCGTCTGGCTTTCTCCATCCAATCTTCGCTGGAGCCTTCTGTTTCCGCCTTCAGGTACATGATTCGTTCTTGTCCCTGTATCAAAGTGGGGAGGGGGGGGCCATCTGGACGAGGTGCTGCATCCTCTCCTCATTCGGCTGCAGCTCCTCTGCATTCCCTACTCCCACCTCCGTTATCTGGGCCTTTGTGTTATTTTTATAACACTTGGCTCAAAGTCTAAATTATCATTGTCTTATTAGAGCCTGAATGATGATTTTCCCTCTCTTGGGTGGCCACCTTCCTCAGGGGTGGATAAAGTTCCCTTAGACTCCAGGTCCAGGGTGCTAGGCCAAGACAAATCTCAGGCACTTGTCCTCCATGGGTAGTCACTGGCTCTGTGTCTCATCTGGACAAAGAATCCTCCTGGGCTGCCTTAGGGCCCTTGGGCCCCTGCCACCAGGCAGGGGAGACTCAGAGTGCCCTCTCTGAGGCTGTCCTACAGGAGGAAATACACTGCCTGTCAGTTCTCAGGATAAGATACAACCCCAGGAAGAAGGCGTGAAGTGCATTTAGGGCCCTCTTGTCACTCCCTAACTTCACTCACTCCCTCACTCATTCACTCAGTCCCTTATTCATATACTTAGTTCCTGAAGCTGCTCAAGGTTTCCATCAAGCAAGTACTTGGTGGATCGCGAACATGGAAGCAGGTAGCTCACTAGAAAGGCAGTCCCAGGAAACACAAGTGAGGGAGCAGGGACAGGAAAGGAGAAAGAAAGACTCTCTCTTGTGGACTTGCAAGGTTGCTACCACTGAGCATAAGGGGGGGGGGGGGGGCTCAGTCTTGTGTCTCTGAGGACCTGCTGAGAATCCAGGGCCAAGGGACACAGTCAGTGACTCCTACGTCCCGTTGATTGAGAGTAGCTGTGGGCACATAAAATCCCCAGCACTTTCACTTCCTGTAAGGGCTGAGCAAGCCCTCATGGTTCTTCAGGCAAAAGAATCTGTCCGTGGCTGGGAAGTGTCCATGAAAGTTGCAAAGAGAGTCAGAGGACAGGAGGGGACACAGAGTAAGGCACCAAGAACATGCACTTCTGGCCATGGTGTCCATTTAGTTGAACATGGTGTTGATTGGCTGCTGCTGCCAGGGCCAGGAGGAGACCCCAGTTTGGCTTCAAACCCCTTTGCCATTTAAGAAGCAACTGTATTTTGGGATGGTCTGAGAGCTGTCTTCGCAGGAAGCCTGTGGTGGATGGTGTGGCTCTGTTAGTCTGGAGCTCACATCTGGCTCTCGGGCCCCGACTGCCTTATCTCTGGATTCACTGATAGATGTGCAAACATGAAGCCCTCATGAGGTGCCCCTCATGGGTTCTATGGATCTAGGGATGAGCCATCCAAGGCCCCTGTCCCCAGATGACCCATTCCTGTCTAGGTGGAAACAAATACAGCCCAGTATGGCAGGCTGCAGTCCGGAAAGATTCGCTGTGGGGTCAGAGTAGAAAATCCAATTGAGGGGCAGGCCAGATAGCTCAGTGGACTAAAGTGCCTGCTTAGGCAGAGCACAGCTGCCTGGGTTCAATCCCCTGCATAATTTGCTGGCCCCGCCCCCAGGGCATGCTTAGATGGGGCTTGAGACTGGGCATGATGGTGTGTGACTATAATCCCAGCGTCTGGGAGGCTGAAAACAGGAGGATCACTACAAGTGCAATGTACATAGTGAGATCCTATGGACTTTGTACAAAATACAAAAAAAAAAGAAGGAAGGAAGGGAAGGAAGGAAGGAAGGAAGGAAGGAAGGAAGGAAGGAAGGAAGGAAGGAAAGAAATTGACCTAGAGCTAAAGAGTAAAGACTCAGTGGAAAAGATGATACCTAACTTTATACCATTAGGAACAGTAATAACTGAGGATTCCTTAACCAGCCACAGTTCTAACTTTCTTTTGGAAGGCCAGGGCTGCAGCAGGACGGCCCCTTCACAGCAGCCTGACTGGTCACAATCTGTCACTCCCACCCTGATCTGCATGACAGCGAAAATTGCCCAGCAAACCCTGGGAGGCCAGCCCAGCCCAGCTGCCTGCAGGCACTTACTCCTTCAACCCAGCTCTTCATCCATTCAAGCTTTACAAGAAACAGAGATTTACATGTTGCAGGCCCAGAGTCTGGCAGTGTCACATGAGGGTGCCGGCGTCTGTGTCTCATGTGAGCCTGGCTCCTTGTTCACACACAGCCTTCTTCTCAACTGGTCTTCGCAGGGTAAAAACAAGAAAGAAAGGCAGGTGAGAGACTTCCCTACAGCCTCTTTCATAAGGACACTGATCCCACTCACGAGGGTTCCTCCACCCGTAGGATTCAGTCTCCTCCCAAAGGCTTCATGGTTTTTTCTGTTTCAGACATGATCTTGCTATGTAGTCCAGAACAGCGATGAACTTGAACCATCCTGAGCTGGGGATGCTCCTGCATCCACCTCTCGATTGCAGGCATGTACCATCATCCTGCAATGTCCCATGTCTTAATGCCATCACAATAGAAGTTGAGACCTCAGCATATAAATCTGTGGGGTACAGCATGACCTTCAGTCCCCAGTGACCCACGTTCTGGTCTTTGAGCTCATCCTCCTGGCCTGCTTGCCTTTGTAGAACCTGCTAGGAACACTGGGGTCTTTGCTTTGGAGCACACCGATCCTTCTCGGTAGAAGCTTCTGTGTACGCTCTCCTTCCTCCACATCTACATTCTCATCTTCCTTCTGGGGCCCATCACCTTGCAGCACAATGCTGTCTCAGGAAGTGTTAATTTTTTGGTCTTCCGTTTTTCATGTATTTGTTACAGGGTCTCTCTACACAATTCGGACTCATAGTGATTGGCTCCATTACTTTTCTCTCATTGCTGGGACAAATACATGACACCCAAAAAAAGGAAGGAAGGAAAGGTTTATTTAGTTCACAGTCAGTGGAGGTGTCAGCTCATACTCAGCTGGCTCCAAGGCAGAGTGACACATGGCAGAGAGCAGCCTTTCCTGGCAGCAGCAAAGAGCAAGAGAGCAAAAGGAATGGCGGCAGCTCAGGCAGCCAGCTAGCCTCTCTCCCCTCCTTACACTGTAATACAAAGTATGCGTCTCAGGGCACTCACACCCATAATCCTGCATTGGATCAAGACATGCAAGTTCCGTGGAAAAACTAGGTTACAATGCATACTTGTACAGATGATAAAAGGAAGTAAGCCAGAAGAAGTAGAGTAGTTTTAATAAAATGAGTAATCAGGCCAGGCATGCTGGCACACACATGTAATCCCATCTCTTGGGAGGAAATAGCCTGCGCGACACAGTGAGTTTCAGACCAGCCTGAACACACAGTAAGACCCTGCCCCCCCCAAAAAAAAGGACGCCCTGAAAAACAAAAAGCAACCTAAAGAAAGTGAGGAATCAAAGAAATGCATATTGCCAATTACGATCTTAGATCGATTAAAAATGTTTTAGCTAAACAATAAATAGAATGAATGTTTTCAAAAAAATATTTTTTTGCTGAGTTTACACACCTATAATATTCAATAACGGTACTTTAAAAAAAATGGGGTATAACTATGAATGTCCATTTTGTATCTGTGTATTCAAAGTGGTTGGGATAGATATATAGTTGCATTCTCTTAATGAATAGAATGATTTGTTCTAATGGTGTTTGTAAATAGGATCACAAGTCTGCATCTTGTACAGCAATTAACCACTAAGAAGAATACATGCAGTGTATTATTTGTTGAAACTGTACTTCCGATTTGATTTGAAACTGTCTCATTGCTATCTGTTTATCATAAAACTTTGAAAAAATGTTTTAATAATAGTAAAGAAAGTTTTTGGAATTTAAAAAAGAAAAAAGAATCTACCACAACTCCAAAACTGCCCCATCACTGCATGAGGCTTTATGGGGATAACTAGACACAAACCATAACCGTGATACTCCTGTTCTTAGTCTCCTCAGCACTGGGAGGCCACTGTTTCTAGTCTCGGTGGCCAGCTTAGCGCACCCAGGGGCAGGGCTGGCACAGTATGTGGTGCCTGGGATCAGCCCCGGTCCCTGCACTAGACTAAGCAGACACTTAGTCTGCTGAGCTATCTCGCAGGCCCTAGGAAGTGTTAATTCTTTTTTAACTTTCTGTCCCTATTACTTGACTCTGATGTGCAGGACGAAGTCACCGAGGGAGGAAGTGCCATTGCAGATGAATGGCCACCAGGGAGCTGTCTGTGCAGGGTAACTTGTCCCAGAACTCAGCAAGCACATGCCTGAGTCACTGTAGCTTGCCTGATTTGTGTCCTTGCTCAAGTCATCAATCACCTGTGAGTCCCCTGAGACCAGGGCCTGTGTGTTGTCCACAGCTGTGGGGCCAATGGCCAGCTCATGCCCCAGGTCATCTGCGTGATCCCCAAGTACTGAGTGAATGAACACTTCTCTCCAGAAGGGGAAAACTGGTCAACGTGAAAAAATGCTGCCTGGGGGCCAGGGAGAGAGCTCAGCAGCATAAGCGCCTGCCTGGCAAGTGCAAGGTCCTGAGTTCAATCTCCGGGATCAAAAAAGAAATCGAAAAGGTGCTACTACCCTGATTTCTTTGCCTGACCACCAGGGGAACAGCTGCACACTCTGGTACCCATGAATTTTTCTCTCTGGGATCACCAGCTCGCTTCAGTACTTTCAAAATCCCACAACCTTCTTTAACCAGTGCTCCATCAATACTGCATGGAGAATCTCAGAACCAGTGCACTGATTTCTACCTTTTGAGACACAAAGTCCAACACATGGAGCTTTTCTGAGCTCTTACTCTTCTTCTGAATGGGTGGTAGGACACAAAGACCTCTAAGATTTCTTCCAGCAGGAACATACAATGAGTCTAAAGGCAAATCGTGATTGTTGATGGCCTGAATTGAACCATTAGTCATGTGGCCCCACACATCTGAAGGAAACAAAATATTTTAAATGTCTGGTACCACACATCAGCATTCCTCCAACCCTCTCCTCTCTGGAAGGCAGCAGGCAATGAATGGAAGGCAGGGTGTGGGTCAGGCCAGCGTCACGGCTGACAAATGCTCTCATACTGCCTCAGCTGGCTCCTGGCTCTGCCTGGCCAGACGCGGACTGTTCCTATTTCGTCCCAGGTTAGGAGGACCTAAGTGCAGGGGGAGGAGGTCCTTGCAGAGGAAAATGATTCACACCCTAGCAGAGCAGGCTCCGAGCCACCTGCTCCCACCACCCTCTGAGCCCCAGGGGTGAAGAGGCCTGACCTGAAGGGACTCTAGTCTCCCTGGGTGGATCTATTACATGCATTAAAATAATTTACACTCAGCCTTCTAAAGCGTTTAATTCGCCGTGCCATCATCCATCCCAGAAGTGTTCCTCCTCATCGTGAATTAGTTCTGAAGTATTTATGTGGGCCTCACCGAAAATCACCTCCGTCAGCAAATGGAGAAATGGAAAGGCATTAAGAAGAGGAGTTGACCCCGGGGTCACCGGCACCAGGGTGGCCAGGGTCAGCAGGACAGAAGAAGGAACTGCGGTGGCCCCAGCTGGCGCTGACCAGGCTGCAGGGCTCTGGTGCCCCTGCCCACACCTTGGCACCAGGAAAGCACATGCCGGTTTTAGTACTGATGATTGTGGCAGTAGCTGACGTGAGGACCCCTCACTTTCCCATGATCCCAGGAGCCTACATGGCAGATGAAAGCAGATGAGGAAATTCAGGTGCAGACAGGAGGGAGGCAGCCATGTGGCAGATCTGGCTCCAGGCTTTCTGGGAGTGGCTTCCCACAAGGCAGTGCTCACTGACTTTGCAGGGAGCTGGTCCAGCCCTTCAGGACAGCTGACACTGGCCTTTCTCCCCCACAGCCAGGTACAGGCCCATACCAAAGGCAAAGGAGCAATCACAGCAGGTCCTCCTCTGGGACGCTGCCAGTCTGCTGCCAAGTTGAGTTGATATTCAGCTTTGTTTGGAGACCTCTTTTCCATTGACAGCTAAAGGGATCTCTTTTCTTGTTTCTGTTTTATTTTGCTGCAGTACTGTAGACTGTTTTTACTGTTTATTTTGTGTCAGAGTCTTGCTGAATTGCTAAGTCATCCAGGCTGGGCTTGAATCTGTGATCCTCCTGTCTCAGCCTTCCAAAGTGCCACACCCAGCTGACTTTTCGCCCTCCCTCCCTCCCTGCACGCCCCTTCCTTTCCTCTCCCCTACCAGTGAGTCACCTCCCCAGCCCTGAAATTGCTTTTTATAAAGCTTGCACAATGTCCACAATATTCTAGCAGTTATTATCAAAGATAATTGGGGTGTGATTTTATTCTATAAATGTTTATACCACGTGGGGCATTGTTTGTACCAAAACTATTAAAGATGGAGCCCTGTCCTCGGAGTCTTCAGTCCAGTAAGGGCAGTAGAAAATAAGTATGCAGAGAGAGAGAGAGACAGACAGACAGACAGAGACAGATTTTCAGAGAATGATCACTTCCTCAGCTAGGTAGAAATAGTATGATGGGCTGTTGGTATGATGCAGCAGTTAGGGACCAATAAATGCAGTTGGAAAAGAAAGTTTCTCTTGGAGTTGAAAATCAAAGACAAGGAAGGCGCCAAGCAGGAAAAGGCAAGAGGAAACAGCGGATGCAATGGCCCTGGGGTAAGGCCCGGTTTGGCCAGTGTGAAATACATTTGGTTAGAGACAGAGCATTGACACCAACTGAAAGATGACGTGAGAGACTGGCACGGCCAGAACAGGTCACAGAAAAGCAGGACAGGCGCTTGTTACAACGAGAATGAATCTTAAAAACATTTTTTTTTCCACTTGGCAAAATAATCCAGACATAAAAAACCACACACTGCATGGTTCCACATTATATGAAATATTCACAATAAGTCATTCAATCTGTAGAGACAGCGCAGCAGGTGTTGGGCAGAAGCCGGTAGGGTGGGACTGGGCATGACTGCTTAATGAGCACCGAGTTTTCTTCGGAGGTACCTACCATGCGTTGGAAGGAACATAACACGATTGTAGCTGTACAACGCTGTGTATATTGTAAAGGTTTTGCAACGGTTGATTCCACCTCACACCGCTCAAGGGTTTGAAGAGAAGCAGCAATAAGTGGCAATACTTTGAATGATACACAATTTCACTTTTAAAACGCTATTCCTGGGCACAGAGGCGCCTCCGCGGAACCCTGCGGGCTGCGTCTCCAGAGCGCTATGGAAACAGCTCTCCAAGGAGAAGCAAGGGCTTCTGGCCTTCTTTGACCACTAATCCGAAGGGGATCTCCGACCTCACTGCGCAGTGTCCTGCTGCTCTCGGGCCCCTGGGGAGGTGTAGGGAACAGAGCTCAGACCCAGCGCGGTGCTCACCAAAGCCTTAGGTGAGAAAAACTGACCCACCATCCCCAAGGTCCCCCACCCGTCACCCCTTTGCTTCTGGGCCCCAATTTCTGTTAGCAGCAGTGATTGTAGAGAGGACATGGGCAGGCAGCGGTTGAATGGATAGTACAGTTAAGTGGCAATAGTTGAAGATATTCAGTCGTCGCCGGGGTCTGCGACGGAAGAGTTAGCAGCAGGCATCGCCAGCCCCCGCGCCCTTTGCGTGGGTCCCGTACTTCGGCGGGGACTGAAGACCAAGACATCGCTCTTGTGGGCGGGGCAAATCGTCCTCCACGGCCCACACTCTTTACTGCTTTGGTCCTCGGAGTCGCGGGGCTGATCCGGAGGCCAGAGCTGCAGCGAGTCGGCGCCCAAGGACGCTCCCGCCCCCGCGGCGACACGAGGGCCCCGGGCGCCCCCGCCTGGCGCCGCGCCCCGCGCAGAGCCAGGCTCGGGCCACCTCTCCAGGCGCACAGCCAGGAGCGAGGTCGCGGACCTGAGGGCGACCCGCCCCATTAGTCCTCTTGGGCGCCCAGAGGAAGGAAACAGAAAATGAAAATGAAACCTTCCCCAAGGAAAGCCTCCTCCCTGAGCCCGGGGCTGCAGAAGGGCTTCCGTGGCTCCCCTCTCCTCAGCCTGAGCGTGGCTGTCTGTCTGCCCCGTGGTCGCTGTCTCTGAGACCCAGGAAAGGGCTCATCGTGCAAGGCAAAGTCCATCAGGAGCACAGTTACTTCGCTTCATTTTCTGGTATCTGATAGCCCAAAAATTGTAGTATGCAGCAAAAATAGGCTAGCGGGCCAGGCTGGGTGGCACACGCCTGTGATCCCAGCACTTGAAGGCTGAGGCAGGAGGTTCAACCTGAGTTTGAGATCTGTCTGGGCTTACATAAAAGACGAGGCAGTGCTAAGAAGGTGAGAAAAAGAAATTTGGACAGAAGTGTGCACCCTGAGGTGGAGTTTTACAGACCACAGCGGACTTCCTTCTGTCCGTCCCTGCAACAATTATTTCTTTGAAGTCGAACCTCCTGACCAAAGTTTTTGTTTCCTTCCAAGCCCTTTGATTGAACCTGCAGCCCAAAAGCACTTTGGAAACAAAGAACAAAGCAAGGAGTGCCTGAAGAAGTGAAGAACACTTTGTGGGGGACTCCAAGAAACGTGACCCCTGGCCTTCAGCTTTGAAGCTCCTTTTTCTCCCACTGCCTGGATTTGATAAGAGCAAAACTGACACGTTTTAGAGAAACAGCAGCAGCCAGCTTCCTGTCTCAGCCCACTTTTCCCTGGGCGACCCTGCCCTCCCTCTGGCTCGCCCCAGCTACCAGGTAACGGGATTGATGGAGCCCCCTTTCCTTTACCGCCTCTCCCAGCGAACTTCTCATAACCTGATGCATAAATAATCACATGTTTTATAAATAGCTGTGGACAAGAGGCTGTAAAACAACGAAGATATATTTGTGCCTTTATGTCCAAGGAATATTTTCTAAAACGACTGTTTCATTTGGTGTGGGTTGAATGGGGGCGTGTGTATACATAACAATCCCCAAAGTTTGCCCCTCCTCCCCCCCAGGTCAGGCCAGGACTATAGTTAGCAAATTGATAAGGTTCCATGGGTGAGCTTTATTCCTTCTGACAACGAGCCTATGACACTTTATAAAAAGAAGTAATCCAGAACAATCTCTAGGTAATTAACACCTAGATAAACAAACATAAATTTCTATATTGCATTTATTTGGACTACCACTCAAATATGCGTGAACCATGCTTTTTTAATTAAAAGATAAATCCATGTGACACTTAGCCTCAAACTTAATTATTCAGCATAGTATAATAAAAAATAGAGCCCATTAAATGTGTCTTGCACTGTATTTCTGTATTAACAGCAAAACAGTTCGGTCTGGGATCATTTAAATTTTCCCCCTCCCCTTTGCTTGTGATTCCCCCGTTCACATAAGCGCTTCTTCTCCCTCCTTGTCTCCCCAACGCCCCCCAATATCTCTCTTTTTCTCTTAACACCAACAGGTGAAGAGATTAAAACTCCACACAAGGCCCTCCATGGAATGCTCAGCTGGGCGACATTTTTAATATTGCATTACCTTATGAAATTTCCTCCTTCCCTATGGAAACATACCTCCAGTTCAGTGGAATGTGCCCAGCCCTTCTATCTTGAAGTGAAGATCACAATATTTAATACTAATTTCCTTGGGATTGAGCTTACAGCACACCAGGTGAGGTTTCCATAATATACTGTTACAATACAGATGCTAAACAGGGGGAAGTGTGCAAATCCCAAACTATGAGAGACAGCAGGCTTATCATCTTTGTAAAAGTTTCTCAGCACAATATAGTATCTTAATGCCATGTAGCAGCAGCTCGGTAGCTTCTGGCTGCTAGGAAGAGAAATTTATACGTGCGTCATCCCCACCTGGGTGTGAAGTGGGAACAAAGATCCACTCAGTTACTGGTGAGAATGGACAACCGATGCCCACGTGCCAGACCTCGTGCTAAATGTTCTGTGCCACTGTCACTTTTCATTTTTGTGGCAAAAGTGTTGTGGCACTAAGGATTCCAACACAGGTCTTGCCCTGCAGAGCCACACTCTGAGCACCCTGGTCCCCAGCTTGCCCCAGAAAGGGAGTCCTCGTCCATAGACAGCTGTGAGTGACCACCTGACTTGGTGAGACATGTGGTTTTGGATGAAATGGGCTTAGAGCTTAGACCTGGGCTGCCAGCCATTCAGGCTAGTGCAGAACTGCCCTGGCTTTAGCAGTAAAAGCCTACTGTCCTGGGAAAGCCAGGATGGCTGGGCAACCTATATTGGCTCCTCTGCTAAGCGAAGTTGCTTTCACTTGGTCCTGTGCACAGATTGATCAATGGGAGCTATACCAAGGCCTGAAGTGGTCACAGGGACTTCACCTAGTTCTTACTAGGACACTGAGACACCCAGATGCCAGAGGAAACTACCTTCTCTCAGATCTTGTAAGTCTGTTTGAGGAAGCCTATGGACTGGATATGATCTGAATCTTAGCTGAGCAGGGTCAGAATGCCCTACGCCTGCAGAATAAACTACTAGTTCCATGTTCTTGAGTGCCCATAGCCACTGTCACCTTGGGAAACAGTCCTTCAAACCTGGCAACATCTATCTTGTTCTCCATGCAGTTCTCTATATATACTATCTCATTAAACCTCAGAGTAAGCCCTGTGTTGTCCTCATTCTTACTTTCCAACATACAGTTGGAAAAATAGATTAAAAGAAATTCAAGGACCAGCCAGGTTCACACAGTTACTGAGAGCCTGAGACAGGACTGGAAAGCCTGTCCACACCTAGCCTGGATTTTGTAACCGCTGCTTCCACCAACTGGCATGGTATACTTCACCTCTTGGACTATGGACTCCTTAAAAAGTCTGCTATATGAGAAAGTGCTGTTCTCTATGCATGTCTTCTTCTAGAACATTCATATTTGGTCATGTGATTATCTGATTAAAGCCTGTTTTCTCAGACAGCAAGGCCAATGCCTGGCACACAGTAGGCGCTAGGTAAATATTTGTGAGTAGAACAAAATCTACCTCCAAGGCTGATCCTTTTCCCAATGTGTTTTCTGTTTCCCCAGCCACTTCCTATTTTCCTTGAGAATGACAACAGAAATGTTAATGTTCCAATCTTTCAGATGAGGACATTGGAAACTAAGAGACTATGACATTTATCCAGGATTGCTTTGTCTGAAGGATGCATATGGACGAATCCCAGCCACTTGAGCACCAGGGAAACTTTCCACAGCGCAGGGGGTCTTATTAATGCATAGCTTTTCATGGGCATAGTATTAATCTCCAATTTATCCACAACTCATTGTGCCACAGTAGACATAATGCTTCGTATTTGTAGTGTACCTCACAAAACATACATAGAATTTACTCACTTTATTCCACTTAGTTCTCATAACGTTTCATAGATGATTAATGAACTCAGAACACATGATTTGTTCACAATTACACAGCTAAAGAGTAATATAATTAGGGTTCCAAGTCAAGCCGAGTCATTACACTAAAACTTTCGTGTTCTTTACATTTTCCTGAATCTATCCCCAATCATCTCTATTAGTTCA
>NW_004524659.1:3415727-3459348 GCF_000260255.1 Octodon degus | reverse complement strand
GCTTTATTGAACCATCATTCACAAACCATAAAATTCACCCTTTTTAAAATGTACAGTTCAATGGTTCTTATTAGATTTACAAAGTGGGACAGCATCTTTGCTATCTAATTGTAGAACATTTTTATCACCCCCAAAAGCAACTCCATTCTCATTAGCTGTCTCCCTGCATTCTCCCCTCCCCTCAAATGCTGACACCCCTTTCTGTCTCAGTGGCAATATCAGTAAAGGGACTCCTATGACAGGTGTATTTTTACAACTGACTTTTTTATGGCTTTTTCATGCTGCAGCAATTTTTTTTTCCTTTTTTACAGCAGAATAATATTCTTTTATATAGATATACCACATGTCTATCTATGCATTGCATTTTTTTTAAATTAGCTAACATGGATCAATTGTAAGACTTAATATAACATTCCAGTGTCTGCTACCTCATAGAAACTCAGAAGGCCTGGTGCCACATTCCTCATTATGAGGATGTGTGGGTGGCTGCTAAGGGTCCTCTAGCCCCATGGCAGAGGGTCTTGCTCCCCAGCTCACCTCATACCCTGTCATTCCTAAAGTCCTCCCTCCACCTCTGCGGTATCTCAGCTGGCCTCTGAGCTTCAGACCTAGCCTGTATGTTCTTTGGAAAAAAGTTGTGACTTATAACTCCGCCTTCTACCATTGTCCCTAAAGATTTGTTTCTGACACCCTTGTGGTAACCTGGTAAGTCATTTGCACTGTTCATCTGCACGATTGGGACTGGTGACAATTTCGCTCATCTAGTCTCACTCCAGGACTCCAGCGGTCTGAACCGCAGAAGAAACAAGGAGTACTTACCAATTCCTATAAAACGTGGGCGCACGCACGTGCTCCCAACACTTCAGCGCCCCTCCATACTCCCGAACTGCAGCATGCACCACCAAAGCTTGTTGTTGTGACCAAAACAAAACACAAAAAAATTCAAAAAGAACTTTTATGCACCGTGTGTCAAGCACACATTTCAAACCTTCTCCAATCAGTGCCAGGGTCCTACTTCGTTTGGAGCCCGAGATGCCCCGGACTTTCTTATTCTTTGTTCTGTTTCTTTTCTTCTAGAGGAGAAATTCAGACTGTCCACTGATACTTTGGAAGTAAAAGACTTCCACGAGTGTGGCTTTATTGAAAACAAACCTTTTCTGTCCGTAAAGGAGAATAACAACCACTAATACTCTAAGTGTCTTACTTAATTAGGCTAATATGAGGAGCATGAACATGTCCATAAGTTTTACCTCATTGAAACTGATGGCTGCACACCTGGAAAGCAAAGTAATTCACACACGCACGCACACATGCACGCACGCGCACACACACATACCCATGCACACACTGTGCAGATACTCATTCAATTTGAAAAAGGATAAGGCAATGAGGAATATTATAAGTGGGATTCAACCAAGATTTGCCAAGTCTCACAGGCCTGGAAAAAATATGTTTCATCATCCATCATAAACAAAAGGGACTAGGAGAAAATGCGGTGCTGCTGTTGTTCCCCAGAGGTAGAGCTTTCGCTGTGTAAAACACTGGATGAAACTGGACTGCTTCAAAGACATTTTATTCTAACAGCAGAAAGAAAACAGTCATTGCTGAAAAAACAACTTTTAATACTTTCTATACCAGAATAAAGTTCTGTCAACTGATGTATTATAATAATAAATAATGACCAAGAATAAACTTTAAATACAAAGTTTTCTACTTGTTACAAGCATAGCAACAAAATCCTCTACTCTATTGATCTCAGATTTCCTCCAAGATAGATTTTTTTTTTCTTCGCGTAGGAATGTAGACAGTATTATGACCAGCATCACAGACTACAGAAGTTACAGGGAAAAAACTTGACATGTTTAGATATGAGAACCTGATGACATTCAGAAACTGACACGGCATCACTGCGGCTGTCACTTGTTTGTATTACGAGTTACAAATGTTCTGGAAAGAAGGCCTGTGTCGGGGGGGATAAGGAGGGTAGCACTGGACAAAATGGAATCAACACACACACCACGAAGGAGAGGGGATGTTCCCAGTGTCACAAACAGAATTATTGCCTGCCGCATCTGACGACGCCCAGAAAGACACGAAGAATACTGAAAGAGCTCCCAAAGTGCTAGAAACGGAAAGTGGCTCTCGTTTTTATTCCCACTTTTTTTTTTCCTCTTTTTTTTTCTTTTTTTCTTTTCTCCTTTTTTATTTTTATTTTATTTTTTTTTTCTTTGCTAAGATACCAAAGGCGGGGCAAACACACAGAAAGCAAGCGACTGGCAGAGTCACCACCAAACACAGTAGTGCAGTTAAAATCCTAAAGCTTACTACAATCAGAAAGTTTCCAATAACATTTTCAGTCCTTTCTCTAGGATCATAGAAACAGTTGCATTAAGTTTATCAATTTGATTTAAGTAAGGCAGTGAGAACTAGACTAGGAAAATAAGAAAGCAGCTTGCTCTATGCCAGATGGGTCTGAGTGGAAAGGGACCTCATTTACACCGAAACCTCCTCGGTTAGATGACACCCTTTGACAGCATATGCAAACCGGATTCCTTATTAGCCTGAGATTCTTTCTGGTCTCAGGATAGCGCTAAGAATTTTATTTACATTGATTGCAGTTTAGTATTTTTGTAAACTGCTGTAGGCAGAGCTGAAGTTTTTAAGGCCCTGGGGTTTTATTGTGTGCTCCCAGCCTGCAAGGAAAGATTGACTTTTTGTTTTTGTTTTGTTTTTTTTTAATCTGAATGATTTTGTTTTAGAAGAAGTTAATACTTTAATACTTCTCGGCCATTACAAGCAACAGCACCAATTCCATGTCACTCAAAGGAAGTATGGGAAAAGGCGGGACTTTTACATCATTGAGCAGATTCAAGAAGAGACCTTGACCTAGTTTTCTCAAATTGTTTTGTTTTGTTTTTTTTTTTAATCCGTTAAGCATTTCAGTATAGACCCTCAAAATCTCCCTTTGTGTGGTGCAGAACTTGATAAATTTGGAGTACCCAATCAGTTAGAAAATCTAAAATCTACAAAAATATAGAACACATTTGTTTTACAAAAATGGATATTTAACACAAACAGTTTTCTTTGTTAAAGATAAAGAACAGGATGTTTAGATTCATAACTTTAATACCAGCTTTTTCCCAAGCATTTGCTGGAGAAGAAAATCAGGCTTTGTTGTCAGCAACACTTAACAAAAACCAACACAAGGAAAAAAAAATATCTGATAACAAGAACCAGAGCAGCCTTCATTCAAGTAAAATTTTAAAATTCACAATTAAAGAAAAATTTCTATTTTCACATAAATTGCAGTTTCTCACCGGCACTTTCTATGGAGAGCACTGGCCGGTTTTCCTAACATTTTATGCAGTGTACCTTACAATTTATTTTTAATACCAATCTTCCTCATCCAAAAATTAAAAAAAAAAAAAAATTAAAAAGACAAGCAAGGAGGGGAAGAACATGTCTTTCAATACTGCAATTTGATCTAAAAAAAGAAATTACTCATCAAACCTGCAATGGACGTTTGTCTGCAGATACTTCCTGACCATTGATTCATTTGGCTGTGTTTTTTTTTGTTTTGTTTTTTTTTTTAAATGCACATTTCAGATCGCAATCCTCTGCAGCGTCGGTCAGCCCCGGCGCTGGCTGCGGTCCTTCTAAGGTTTCTCTGGGAGTGCAGAAGGACACCACGTGAATTGATTTTCTCTGCAGTGACCTCTCCAGTCAGACTGGCACCACACATCTCATTAGGGTGCTAGGCCAATGACAGCAGCTGGTGTCAGATTATCGAGGTGTTTTCAGCAAGGAAAACACAGCTCCTCCGTCTTCAAGCCAACGCCAAATCATTTAGATGGTATCATTTTTCATTTAAGAGCATTATTTGGGGACCAGGATGACTTTCGGGTTGGAAGGGTCCCCAGCTTTGTGGAGTTCTAAAGACACCAACCATTTTGGCAATCACCTTTCTCCCACCTGCTTTGTTTGGAAGTACTTGTTGCTGGGTAACAGTTTAGCAGCCATGGTCACGGGCCGGGGGATTTCTTTTTTAATATATATATAGATATCTTTTTAAATTTCTTTAAACGTTCTATACACTAGTGAGGGGGATTGTACATGATTTTCCCCCCTTGGCATACAGTTAGCAAACTCTTAACAGATGCATCATCTTAAAACTGTGGAAAATAGTATTGCGATGCACAGCGCCTCTGCTCAGTTGCTGTCCTCCTGAGCCTTGCCGCCCTCTTCCGTTAGCTCCGCTGAGCTCCCCGCCTTGGCGGCTGTGGGCTCCTCAAAACTCCCAGACGCCTCCGAGTCAACTCTGGAGCGCTTGAATCTGCGGTCGGGATACTGGCTGTTGTCGAAAGGCATGCGATGGACGCAGAGCACGTGGGTCTTCAGGTTCCCCTTCTGAGAGGCACTGTACGGACAGTAGCGGCACTGGAAAGGCCGGTGACCTACGGGAAGAAAAAGGGGCTGGTCATCTCTGTGCTCATACTCCACGCCCCGCTGCTCAAAGGATCGTGAGCACTAGCACCAATAGCGTTCATGGTACTATTACCAAAATCAAATAACAGAGGATAGAAAAGCACACAGACTGAGATTTAGAGGATCTTTCCACTCCACCCAAGTTGCTTTTTGTGGTACTGCGCCTTCAACACCAGGCCTTCACACCCGAGCTACATCCTCAGATGTTCTATTGTTTGTTTTGTTTTGTTTTTTATTTTAAGACAGCGTCTTGCTAAGTCACTAAATTGCTCACTATGTTGGAACTTGCTGTCCTCCCCCAGAATTTTAACTCCAGACTTAGGAGGGGACACAGGAAAAAAAAAATCACCTAATGCCCAAGACTTTTTTGATAAAAGATTAGATAGTAAATAAGCCAAGAAATGAAACCAAAGATATTATGTAAATACAGAATGAGAAGGGAAACAAATTACTCCATTTTAAAAGAGAATTCAAAAATAGCAATAATGAAAAGATTAGAAATGATACAGAATTTCACTAAACAATATAATATGAATTTGACAGTATCTGTTCTATTGCATAGTGTTGTCTGTCTTCGACTTAGTTGTTTAGATTACCAGATATGTGCATGTAAAATTGGGGAAAAAAAGTTAAAAGAAATTAAGAAGAAAAGGGCCAGTCACATAGCTCAACAGATTAAAGCGCCTGCAAACAGGCACAGGGGCTGTGGGTTCAATCCCCAGGCCTGCCATGCTGGCCCCGCCCCCGAGGGTGTGCTGAGCCGGCAATTGAGACTGGGCGTGGTGGCATGCGCTTGTAATCCCAGCTATTGGGATCTTGCAAGGCTGTAAAATGGAGAATCACTATGAGTCTGATCTAGTAGTGAGACCCTCAACATCTTATAGACCCTTCCCTAAAATACAAAAAAGAAAGAAAAGAAAGAAAGAAAGAAAGAAAGAAAGAAAGAAAGAAAGAAAGAAAGAAAGAAAGAAATTAAGAAGAGAGAAAGAGGAAAACAATGAAAAAAGACAAAAAAAAAAAATTAAGCATTAACTGCTCCTTTCCACAGACCAGCAGAGATCCACAGTATAGTTATCCAAGCCATCTTGCATATATACGTAGATATATCTCTTTCTGAAATTTAAAACCTTACTTATAGATGCTGAAATTTGAATTTCATATAATTTCCAGGTGTGATAAAATGTTCTCCTTTGAATTTTTTTCCAACCAATAAAATAAATGTAAAAACTATTCTTAGCTTACTGGCTGTACAAAAACAGATTCAGGTAGATTTTGGCCCACAAATTATACCTTGCAAATTCTAATTCTCCATGCATACCGTAAACCTCTCCATCTGAGAGTCTGACTCAGGGCTCAGCACAAAGCCAGTCCACTGTCCTATCCTCCCATGAGCTCTGTATTGGTGAGCAAAGCAAGGGAGGGAGTTGGCAGGGTGTGGTGGGACAGGAGAATACCCCAAGCCCTGCTCTTAAACAGAGTTGCCCCTGATTTGGGGATATTTGTGGAAACTGAGAATAACGGGACAGCAGGTGCCACACCAAGATCAGGCTGCTCAGACAATCAAAGCTAAACCAAGTTTTAAAGAAGACTTTGAATATTGCTTCCTGCAATGTTTCTAGAAAGCTTCTACTTTAAAATAAAAAATGAATTTTCATGGAAATCTACCTACACCTCAGGGTTTGATATCTCTGCCCCAAACAGACAGACAGACAGACAGACAGACACACACACACACACACACACACACACACACACACACACACAGCTGTCTTAAAGATACAATAACGATTCTGGTTTGGGAAGTCCCAGTGGAGCTTTTTCCTTTGCTCCAGTGCTGGCAAGTTTGTAGATCCCATTCCTGGAGGCTCGTGAGTTCCGTTCCACCCAGGACTCGGAGAGCTCAAGGCCAGAGTTGGGCTTCGTTCTCTCAGAAAAATCAACAAATGAACACATGGGCCCAAACAGGTATCCCAGAAAGCATCCAAGTGCCCCAGTCAGCACTTTTTCTAGAGCAGTCACAGCAGAGCTCCTAGCGAAACAACCTCATACCTGCGAAAACAAAAGCCTTCAAACGCTGGGACCTGAGGCTCACTTTCCCACCAAATTCCCTCAGTGCTGTAGCCTTGCTTCCTTCCCAGTAGGTTTCATGGGTTCTCTTCCTTTCCCCCCTGCTTCTTCCTCATAGCCTTGCTTCCTTCCCAGCACCAGTCCCTTCTACTTGTCAGATCTTTCTCTTCGCAGTACGCCTGTCAGAGCGTGATGCTGTGCGCACATCCTCTTTCCTGACTGAGCCCAGCAGCCCTCAGAAGGCCCCCGTGCCTCCAGTTTTTGCTTCCCATCTCAGCCTGCGGTGTCCTTGCCTGTAATCCTCTAATTCCTCCTCAGGAGAATCAGGTTCTCTGTGGTTCATGCCGAGCATCTCCTCAGTCTCCTCTACTCTCCTCGTGTCATTTGCCCTTACCACACCTGATACCAGAAGGTCTCTGCACATACACCTCTTTCTATGCCCTTGTTTGAATTCTGTTCTCTACTGGTCCAAATGGCACTCCTCTTTCAAGGCTCTGCTCAGTGGGGCACCTGTTTTGTGGGTTCTTGGGTGCATCTTGACCCCTCACAGTCCATGCCTTCCTAAGGCATGATCCACACCATTGCCACTCAAGCGCGAGACCCAGAGAAAGCAGACCTGAATGATAGATAATCTGACCACTTCACCTTGCCTTTGCCTGAAAGAATTTTAGATCATTTGTGCTTCTTTTGTTTCTACTCTTATACCTAATCTAAGCCTCAACTTGATCCACTTTCCTGCTTGCCTAAGCCAATATGCAAACCCATGGAGGCTGGAGTCAAGAGTGAAACGAAGGCCAAGAAAAGCTCACTTGGCTGTGGCTCTTCTTGGCACCCTGAAAGCAGTGGGAGTGCCAAGAAAGAGAGCGAATGTGATGCCTCTCCTACCTTTCTACCACACAGTTGTACCCTTCTGGGTGATGGTGTACTTATTCCTTGGAAACACAAAAAAGCCTGGAGCTGCTGGAAAAGAACAGTAAAAATAGCATGTACAATGCTGGTTTAGGATTACAGGAGTAACAAAAATGGCGCATCCCCTTGGAGGTGGGGTGTAGGCTGAGAGCAGGATTAGGGTGGCACTGTGCTTGGGATGGGGCTGCAGGGTGTCCCTCAAAGGCTCATGCACCAGAAGCCCAGTCCCCAGTGTGATGATGCTGAGATGTGGTGGAATCTTTAAGCTGTGGTTCTAGCTGGCTGTGGTGGGTGACCCACATCTGTGAGCCCAGCACTCTAGGAGGCTGAGGCAGGAGGACTGCATATTCATTCAAGCCTAGCTTGAACAACTTAGTGGCTCTGCAAGACTTTGTTCTCAAATTTTAAAAATGTGACAAAGGACTGGAGATGTAGCTCAGTAAGGCCCTGGATTTGAGATCCATTACCAGAGAGATGGTGGAAAGAGTAAGTGCTAGCAGGATATGGTTAGGACCTTGGGGCACTGTCTTTGGAATAGATTAAGGGTGTTTTCATGGGTCGCTGGTGAGTTTCTGTTAAAGCATGTTGTTTCAAAAGGAACAACCTGGTCTTGAATCTCTCTTGTTTCCTATCTTGCCATGTGAACTCTTTTTCTTCGATGTGCTCTCACTATAATGCTGTCTGTCACCTTGGCCCTCACCAGAGCCAGACAGAAGCCAGACCCAGAACTATGAGCCAAACCTGTCTTCCTTATAAAATACTCAGACTCAGAAATTTTATAACAGAAATGGAAAATGAAGCAGGACAAATACTAGACAATGGTACAAGGGGAGAAAACTCCTTCTGCCCATTCTCCCTGCTGAGGCTAAGCTGGGAATCAGTGAGTTTTAGCAGATATTCCTGACAAAGCAGCTCAGAGAAAACACTGTGTCTCTGAGACTCAACCATCCAACCATATACACAAAGTCCCCTGTATAGATGAAACTGCATACAGCTAACATCAAGAAAACACAAGATACTCTAAAAGGAAAACTATTCAGCGGAATAAAGTAAAACACAAATGCTTACATGGATGCCTAAGTGATATTTGATGATTATCTAAAAAAAAAAAAAATAAAAAGACCCAGGGATAACTTTGGGCACCAAAGAACCATTTTAAAAGTTTTGTTCAAGGTGACTTAGAAATGGATGATTATTTTCATATCCTTACCAAAGGCCACTAGTCCTGTAATGACTCACAGCCAAGGCAAGACAATAGTCCTAAATACCAAGGCTCAGATCAAAACTGGGACTAGGTCACTTAGCTATTTATCATATAGCAATAATTGATTGATGGAGAATATCACCATGATATGACAAGACTTTAGAGGTAAGAGCTCCAGATAAAAATAAATAGCAATTAGAAATAATTCCTTAGCACAGCGATCCAACAGGAGCAGCAAAACTATGGAACAAGCCAGGGTCCTTTTGGTGAATACGTTGCAATTCACCAGAATCACACGGATTCTCCCATTTCTCAGTGATTTTTTTATTTATCAACCAGAGCTGTTCATTATATCTTTCATTACCATCATGTAATAATAACTCTTTTGGAATCTTACACTCTGCTCTTTGGAAACTGTCTTCTCTGGAAACTATATTACCACTGAAGCCAGGCAGCTTGACTGTTGGCAGATGACATGGAGAACCACAGATATCACCTTTATTTCAAATGAAAGCCTCTTTGAATTGGCCACCTTGGTATAAAAGCACTTAGTACATTTTCCCCACCAATCATTTTTAAAATATTAATAATGATGGTATCCTTTGGTTAGATTCTGAATCTCTGATTCTAGGTAGAGTCAGGGATGCTGTACTGGCAGGTATGGATGCCTCAGTGGTCAACCCTCTATTGAGTTGGTTTTGTTTTTAACTTTGGCAAGATAGAAATCTATTTGTAAATGCATCTGAAGCTAGGCATGCAGATGTTTGTGGAAGGAGGCGTATGCAGTCCTGCAATTGTACTAAATCCTGACCTTGCAGTATGTCTCGGAATTAGATGCCTCGTAGATAACAAGAGTGGTAACCAAAGACTACAGGGGCCTACTTTCTACAGTGATTCTCATCCATTGCTGCATAGTTATCCTCATATTTGTACTTCATGACAATTTTATCGAGGAGTAATACCAATCTCATTGTACAGGTGAAAAAGTTGAAGATACAGCAAACCCTAAAACTTTGATTTTAAAATACCTTTTCAGAGGGTATAAACGACTCCTGTACTTTAGTTCTCCAAGACCCTGGAAAAGATTATGATCACAAAGTAATTTCATGGTATAAAACACCTACAGAATGCACAACATCCATATATCACCTTATGCTATACAGAATTACAATGCATTTTTGTTGCGTATAATGCTCTACATGTATGTAAAAGCATAGATGTGCTACCTTGCATATAATTGTGATGTTACTGTATATAGAGTGCTCTTTTCTTTTGAACTGTTGGTTGGACTGATGGAGACTGAAGGAAAAGCAGGCGCTCTGGGGGAAAGGTGGCTCCCTTGTGCAGGAAGGTGGTTGGCAAAGCTGTGATAGGTCCAAGAGAGAATGTCATGTTTCACTTACATCAAATATAAGTAAAAGCCTGATCCTTTGGTGACAGGAACCTTGATTCCCAAGCAGAACAATGTTATTATGCAAGACATTTTTGGATATGTGATGCATCTCAGCATCCTATTCAATCAAGACAATAAGTTTCACGCATTTGTACCCCAGTTGTCTGGGTGAGGCCCCTGACACTGGCACCAACACAACTGTGTAAAGGTCAGTTGGCTGCTGCTCAAAGAACATGAGCCAGGGCTTCAGAACAGCACCCAGTCCAGAGTGCCCCTGGGTACGTCCCAGCCTACTACTTCCCATAGCTGTGCTGCACAACAGCTCACCTAAAGCCAGAGGTAGCAGGGAGGCCTGTGTATCTCCTGAGAGCTTTCTAACTCTCTGTGGATTTGGAGGAAATCAGATTTTTAGGTGGAGACAAGTCATCTTTGCCCCAGAGGTGAAACCATGGCAGCTCACAAGGCTTCAGGGCAACCCCCACTTGGCCTGCCAACTCTGATCTGTGTCAAGACCAAGCACACAGCTGGTGCCATCTTGGAAAGCTAAAGATGAAGGGGGAAATTCCCTGGATCCATAAGTGGCCATGAAGAGTTAATAACGCTCACCACTTTCTCATAAGAAGCTTAAGTACTGAGTTGAGCCCAACAGGCTTTCATAGTGGTTGAACTGGAGAGACTGCGGACCTACTTTGATCAGTTCCCCAGGGAGCTTAGCATCAAGCCAACAGACTACTCTGCCAAGTCTGACCCCTCTGAGAAGCCGTACTCCAGGGACACCATTCAGCCAAACACAAGGACCCGGGGCTTCCTTGGTCTGGCATCTTGGCTTTCATTTTGGTGCTCACGTCCCCTTTGACAGTGGACAAGGTCAGGCCTGACAAGGAACTTGTGTTCAAGCCATCACCTCCTCCTCTCCGAGGTTCCAGAGCTACAGAACACCCTAAACTCCCACTTCCACTTCTTGGATCTCTCTGGGCTTCAGCTTCTACACCTTGAACATGAGGAAATAATACTCATGTATACAAGGAAGGTTATGAGGGTCAAATGAGGTAACGTGACAGGTTGTCTAGGCCAAAGCGCTACGCAAGCATCCTTGGTATGTTATTCTTAGGGTTGTTGTTTTGCTTGTTATCATTATTTTAACATAAGCTTGGTTAGCACAAGCCTGGTTTTGTTCTAAATTGAAAGTAATGATTCATTGGGTGCTATAGCCCACAACTGTAATCCCAGCTTCCGGGGAGGCTGAGGGAGGAGGAGCACACACCTTGGGTGGCTCAGGTGTGAAGTGGGAGCTCAGCCTGGGCAAATTAGTAACACCTAGCTTCAAAACCTAAAATGGGCTAGGAGTGTAGTTCAGTGTGAGAGCCCTGAGTTCAACCCCTTGTTCTGCAAAATATAAAACTCACTGAGTCAACAAGCACTTCCTGGACCACTGTTGGGTGCCAGCCAGCCTTGAGTACTTTGATTAAAGTTTGAACAACTGTCTTTCCCTGGAGTGTTGACCTCTGAATGGAGGATCTGGGAAACTGGGAGGCTTTCAGCATCCAAAAGCATTGGTTGTTAACAGCTGCATGTCACGGGATGCAGGTTGGCCAACATGAGCTGGAATTCCCTGGGAGTCAGGGAAGCAGCACTCTAAATAGTGCAGTTTGGGGCCAGAGAGATAGCTCTGTGGACTAGGTTCCTGCTTAGGCAAGCGCAGAGACCAGAGTTAGCTCCCTGGCACCACATGTGGCCCCGGCCCTAGCCCCGGGTACACGGAACTGGCCACTGAGACCAGGCATCCCAGCTCTGGAGAGGCTGAAAACAGGAGGATTACTATGAATGTGAACTGCATAGTGATCCCCACAAGGAACAGGAGACACTACAAGGCCTCCTCCTCCTCCTCCTCCTCCTCCTCTTCCTCCTCCTCCTCCTCCTCCTCTCATAAACCCCTATAGTGTACAACCTCTGGCCACAGAGGGTTTTTTTTGTTTTCCAAATGCTCTGTGCTCTTTCTTGCCTCAGGACTTTTGCACAACCCCCACTCATTCCCTCAGTCTGCAATTCTTCCTGCGTACTCAAAAATCTCATCCTTTAGTTCACAGCACTGTTGCTTCTGCTTCTGGAGTGCCTTCCCTAATTATTCCAAATGGCCGGGAGACACATTGCAACAAACTACATACAGCTTCTAACATCAGCATCTAAATAAGCAAAACAATCACAGCTGCTTTCTCCAACTTGGGCCGATTCAACTCTTGGGGGCAAGAGCTGGCCTTTGACTTGGGTTATTTGCTTGTTTGCTTCAGTGTTTTCAGTTAAGACTGCTACCACACCAAACAATGTTTCGCACATCACAAATGTCCTCTAAGCATTTTCAAGCAAAGGAACAGGGGTAGGGGCCAGGAGGAAACAGTGCTACTGCAGACAGAAGGACAGGAAGCTGGGCAATGCAGGCTCCTAGGAACAGGTCAGTGTGGTAGGGAGGAACACAGTGTCGGAGGAGGGCAATGCCAGACTCACAGGGGCTGCTGGGAAGCTGGGACTTGGCCCCAGGGGAGCAAAGGAGAGACAAGCCCTTTCCAACCCTGCTGCAGCCCAGCTGCCCATGACACCCCCAGTCTGCATCTGCCTAAAGCTAGGGTCCTGGGCCCTGAAGGTGCCAGATGTGTGCCTCCGTAACGAACTCCCCCTCCTTCTCCTCTTTACCCCTCACTCTGAGGCCATCAACATTTCCCATCACTGCCAGGCGAAAAGTAAGTACATCATACATTAATTTGTATTGTCACTGCGCCGTAGAGCCGTGGTAAAGAGCACATTCATTTTTAATCCACTATGAATAATATATAAATATGTATACAGTGTGGAGGGTCAAGAGGGGTAAGGAGAAAGCAAGTCGTACATTGTTTATAACAAAAGTGGAGAAATGGGATATTTTTCTTACTTGCACAATGGAAATATCTGTTCTTTTTTCTGTACTGAAGGAGGAGAGAAAAATGTCTGCCCATGAGGGGACCATCCATTAATTACAGCTCAACACTTTGGCCAGCTGGGTTTTTAGAAGAGATGGGGCCACAGCTCTGGGCTTCCAGATTTTTGAAGCAGATGGTTTCTCCTCAAGTATGTGGTGGCAGGTAAGAGAGATTAGGGAGGGGACCAGCCTTTGAACTTCCATCCTGGAGTGCTATGAAGCTCTCCCGTAAGAACATCCTGATGCCCACTCTTCCGAGCACACCAGCAGAAGGAGTAGCTGCTATTTAGTCCAGCAGGAAGATGATGTGGCCAAAACATGGCTTGTCCTTTCACAAGTTAGAAAACATGGGCCCAGGAAGAGGAAATGAAGGTCCAAAGCCAGGGCTGTACAGTAGGCTGGCTTGTCATTAGGTTGTTTCTAAACATACGCCTGCCTCTCCACTGCTTCCAGTCTCTGCCTGTTGCCCCCTTATCAGAGGACTCTCTACAAAGTAAAAGCTCTGATGAGGAACCAAAGATTCTCTGGGGGTGGTCCATGAAGATACTGAAAGGGTATGTACTGTGTGCTGCACGTGGGCAGACGTGATATCCCACACACGGTGCATCCATGCTCCTCATGGGTACAGGAGCCATGGTGGTCTCCTGGAGTCCTCTGATGTCTGGCTTTGAGCACTTGGGACATTTTCTTTGGAATATGGAACCAGAATCCAGTCATCCCTCAACATCCACAAAGCCTTGGTTTCAAGGCTCCTTCCATTTTGCATACAAAATTCTGTGGTTGCTTAAATGCCTTACATGGAAGAACAAGAGTATTTTCATTTAACCTACTCACATCTTCCCATACACTTCTAATCATGTATAGATTATTTATAAATCTTAATATAATCTCAGTGTGATATAAACAGTTCCTCTGCTACGAAATGATGACCAGAGAAACAAAGCTCACGCACACTCAGAACAGGCCTGCCTATGGTAGACTTAAGGCAGTGGTACAGGAACGAGACGCAAGGTGGGGAGTGCTTACACAGGCAGTGTCGCAGAACACAGACACTGTGGGGAAGTTGGAGGCTGCTGCGGGAGGCCCTCGCATACCGCAGTCTTCACATCGATTCCACTTGGTGCTTTTTGCATGGAAAAATCAAGTTCTGATTTTTGAAAATGTCTGAAATTTTTCCTAAATATCTTTGGTCTACAATTGGTCGAATCTGCAGATGTGGAGCCCACTGGAATCCGTTCAAGCCAGGGCCATTTGCAAAATGCACACTGGTAGGTTAGAAAAGGGCTCCACCTATAGGAGGTTGGCCCAAAATATGTTAGAAATTTGACCCTGAGAGGTGGGCCACACTGCCTGGGAAGAAGCCATAGGCATGTGGCACCAGCAGGTTTAGGGACATCAGGTCTCCCAAGGCGCAGTCTGGTCTCCACCTGTACAATCTGCCTTCACCTCTTGTTCCCCATGAGTGTTCATGGCTTTGACTCTGAAGCTGCAAAGTGGGAAGATTCCAGCCCAGGACATAGAGCAGCCCTTCTTTCTGGCTCGAGATCAGCAGAAGCAAAGAGACCATCAAGAGACACCAACATGCATACTGGGCCTACAGAAAGAGCCATTTTCTGAATTGCATATATTATCTCTTTTTTTAAATAAATTTCCCTAATTCCAAATAGGCAAGAAAGTTCCCAATCAGGTACCTAATTTATGTTTTCCGTTTTTAAAAGATATTCATCCATCTAATCAAAGATGCTAAAACATTTTGGAATATCCTTAGTGCAAATAATTTAAGGTTTGAAATTTCTTCTGATTTGGGTTTTCATTTAAAAGGCTATTCCATAAAAGCACATATTTTCAGAGTGAATTTTGATCTGTGTGGTAATGGATTGGAGATATCATTCATGTTTAGCTTAACATGTTGAATATAGATGTGCGTATAGGGAAAGATCAGCATTCACGAATATATTTCCCTGTGTTATCAGCCAAGAGGACCTAGAAGAGATGCTGTTCTTAAAAGAAAAAGAGCCACACCTATCGATTCTTTGGAGCAATGGCTGACTCTGGGGCTGGGATAGAAGATACACAAAATAACTGTATCCTATTTCGTGATGGAAAGCAAAGACTTGCTAAAACAGAAAACCAGACTGCGAACACTGAAGGGGGCATCAGGATATCTCTGGGCAACAAAAGCTAGCTAGAGAACCCCCAAAGCTAAAAGCTCCAACAATTTGAACCAGAAAGTACGTAATACGATGCTAAATTATAAGCCAAAGTATAAAATAAATACCTTCAAGTCATACTGACATAAATGATTGAATTAATAAATACACAGGGAAGCATAAAGAAATGCCCTGTACGTTCCAGGTAATTTACATAGCTGCTCCCGCTCCCCAGAGAAGCGGGATGTAATTCTGCGCTCCTCACACGTGGCTGCGGCAGGGACCTCCTTCCAATGCATGCTGCAGGGCAAGAGGGCAAAGCACATGTTTCTAGGGGAGGAGCTCGGCAGACACCACCTGGGCCGGGCCTTCAAGGCCGGGCCAACGGCAGGGTCTCCTGATCCGATAGAGAAAGAAGCACATTTTGCTCCGGTGGTGCTTCATTTCAGACCCACCCCTGCAGTCTAATGAGAGAAACTGCTACGGAGGGACGTTCTACAAAATCCTCCTCAAGACTTCGGAGGCCATCCTAGAGAAGTCTGAGGAGCTGTCACGGCCATGAGGAGCCTAAGAAACGTGACAACCGATGCAATATCGTGTCCTGGAAGAGACAAAGGGCATTAAGTAAAAACTAAGGAAATAGAGATACTAGACTTGGCTTAATAGCCATGTATCAATATTGGCTCATTTATTGTGACAAATGTACTCTACTAGTGTAAGATGTTAATAATAGGGAAACTGGCTGGGAGGCGTGGAATTCTCTGTGCTACCTACCTAACTTCTGGGTAGATCTAAATCTATAGTTAAATAAAATCTGTTTTAAAAGTTTCTTAGTGAGTGAATTTGGTTGACTAGCATGATCCCAACACCTCACGTTGTGGGATGACCACCATTAATGTCGTAATTCACAGAACCATGCAGGTGGCACTTAGCCTTTCTTGGTGACATTTAAATATCAGGCATGGGAAGCAACATTTCGGTGGACCTGCTACCCAGGGACAGAAAAGGCAGCAGCAGAACAGGGTCTGAGATATAATCTTGGCCCCACTAAACCACAGTGTTTTCATTACTCAGCACAATGCTTAAGAAGGAGGAGGGTTGCTCCATGTGACACTCGGATGCACACCTCATATGTCTGTTATGGGTTCTATGTGCTCTTGGGCCAACTATTTTGGCTATTTTACCTTTATGGGTCTCAGTTTTCTCATCTGTAAAATGGGCATAATAATAATAGCTCACTCATAGGATTGTGTGTTTGTTGCACAGATTACATGAACTAGGTCTATATAATGCTTAAACAATGTATGGCAGACAGAGTTAGACAAATACTGGATATGGTCACAAGTATCAAAATACTCCATCAAGTACCTAGGGAAGGGTATTCTTGATGTAGGTGCTTAATGTACAGTTTGAATTCTCTGACTTTGGAGGGTTTTTTCCTACAAGAGAGTTGTGTGGTTGAACCAGAGCCTTTCCACTAAACTGCATTCCCAACCCTTTCATTTATTTTGTTTTTTCAAATTTTGAGCCAGGTTCTCAGTAAATCTCTAACTTGGAATCTTCTGCCTCGGTCTCCAGAGTGCTACACAGGATTGCAAGTGTTCCTCGGGCGATACTAAAGTCAGGTGTTAACACGCTCCATTTGCAGAAAGAGGACACCGAGGCTCCCAGAGGCTGTATCTTCGCCCAGGGTTCCCGAGCCAGAGAAGGCAGTACCTGTCTTTGGGTCCGCCGCCAGCGCTGGTCAAGCTATGATTTCCCTGTCTCCTGACTTTTAGGACAGCTCGGGGAGCACAGGAGCTGGGATGACGGCCTGCAGCAGGCATCTGCAGAGGATGGCGGGGGTGGCGTCTCCCAAGCCCTGCTCAGTTTACCTCTTCCCACAGGGCCCAGAACTGCGTTCGTAGGGCTGCCAGCGGCAGCCTCAGTTCCACTCCACGCCCCGCCCCTTCCTGCAGGTGCCACCTCCTCACTCTGCCCCACCCCCGCAGGCCACTGTGCCCCCTGGAGCCCGACCTGCCTGGGTGGTGGTCAGCCACGAGGCGACACACAGGCACAGCCACTATTGATCCAGGATCTTAAATCATCCCCCGGATTTTATGAAAGCATTTATGTTTATCATTAAATAACCTTCAAAGGGTCGATGAACTTACTTTCCTTTTTTGAAGAATTTTTAGATGTGTAATATAATAATACTCTAATGATACCCAGAGTTTGTCTCTGGGCGAGCGCATTTAATCCTGAAAGAAGGGCTGGGAGAGCCGGGAGACAGAGGACACTGGCCTCAAAGCAAGGGAGATGCGGGGTGCAGACCAGAGCTCATCTCTCCCGGCATTGGAGGTGGGGCACTCGGAACAAGGCTGGGGCGGGGGTGTTAAATGCAACCAAGCAGACTGTGTTTTAGGTTAATAGCTTCGGGAAAATGACCAGTGCGTGAGAGCTATGTATTATTACTAAAAGCTAGGGTTGTTGTTTTTCAAGTTTTTTCATGACTCTATTTCTAAATATTAAGTGAACTCATTAAATTGGTTTTCAGAGATGGGAAAATGGAGGGAGCCCTAAAATCAGCACATGTGGCCCCAGCTGGGCCCACGTTTAACACCAAAGCCTGCCTTCTTTGGGCTTATGGGCTGCGCACAATTATCTCATGTTCCTGTAGAACAAGACAGGCTCTAAGGATGTAAACCTCTTTTGGGGACCAGCAGACACCTGAGCTCAACAGCTCAACGCAGCATGACAGAGACCATTTCGAGGCTTGACCCAGCCAGCTCCCAGCCCTGTCTGCACCGTTCCTGCTGCTCCCCTCACCTGCATGGCTCCCACTTCTCGCCATGGCCTCTCACCCCCCCAACCCCTCCACCCCTAACTCCACCCCCCAACCCCCAACCCCCCACTCCACCTTTCCCACTCCCACCCCCGCACCCCCTTGATCTGACTTCCACTGCCATTCCTACTAGAAATTTATCCCCTCCCACTACTTAATCTTCCAGTAACGCCTGCCATTCCTCCTGGAAGCCCGTGAGGCCCACTGGAGGTAGCACAGAGCTGGGTGCTTCGGTGGGTGTGTCCTGCAGGGTAGCCCTCAGTGACAACAATGTGTGAGCCAGGCCCGGGTGCCTTTGCCTTCCCTCTGGGAGCCTGGAAACCTGTGCTGGGTGGGGAAGGAAGCATTTATTCTTCTTCAGCAGCTGCCTACCCTGGGGGGTGATCTGCGTTGCCCAGCTCAAGTTCCCTCCTTCAGAGAGTCAGGGACACTTGGGTGGGGGATGGGAAGGTGGGCCCTGAGGAGACTGCCCTGAACTTGCCCTTGTCTCTGCCTCTGGTTTCCTGGGGAGCTCACAGCCCTACCTCATTCCCCTCCAGCTGCTGCTTCTGTCCTTGAACTTGGCTTTCTTCCTCCCTGCAAACCACCCCTCAGGACAGTCAACCTAGCGGGATCCCTCCCTGCAATCCACTCCTACTTGGCTGTGCTTCCTACGTAAAATACCCACCCTGCCCTGCGCCTTTCCTCCCCACAGAAATCCGTGTCGTCGCTGTCCCCGCGGCCGCACTCTTAACCCCCACACTCTCCTTGCCTCTCCATGCTCACAGAGAGGCTCGAGGACGTGGCCACGTCCGCTGGGGCGCACTGTTTCGGGTCGCAGCGCTCAGTCTCCAGATCACAGCTGGGCCAGCCATGCCTGCTCCATTCTCGCCTCAATCTTTCCACTTCCTGGCGGCTCAGGGATGGCACTACCCACCCAGATTTGTGTCCCAAAGCCCACAGGCTGCCCCAGATGGTGGCCACATGGGAGGACTGTGGGTCCCGCTGCTTTCGAGACCTCCGTGCATCCACCCTCCTCAGAGGTTACAAGCTGCAGAGGCTTGCGCAGATCTTTTTTTGTTTGTTTGCCCCAATACTATTTTTAAGAAATTGGAATGCATAGCCAAATGTTTCAAAATAAAAAGATTTAACATTAAAAAAAAAAAAAAAAAAAAAAAAAAGGAATTTCCAGTTTCTCTGGGAAAGTCAGGAGGTCTGGCAAGATCTTCCTGGAGGCGGACTCTGCTGAGCTGAGTCCCTCTGCAGACAGGTACCACCAGCCCAGCACCGGCTTCCTAGAACTCGCTGGCTGGCACCATCTTGCCCTCTGGCTGGCTGCACCCCTGGGCGCCCCAGCCAAGCAATGGGTGGGCATCTGGAGTTTTCAGTGTCTGCATTTCCTGGCTCCCACCCGTGTATCACCTTCCTTGGGCTGGGGGAGGGAGTGGGCTTGCATTCAGCAGATGGGTTTGCATTCCTGTACACACCCAGCGAAATAAACAAGTGGGTGGTCTCCACTGGTTCAATAGCTTTCTGTTTTCCATTGTGTCGCTTAAAATGAACACATCAGCCCTTAATTGTAGTCTCTGTTTTATGGTACAATTTAAATACAGGAGGGGGGCCAGTTCCAAAACTTGGCCTGAGCAGAGGGTGTGCTGAGCGTTGTGTCTCCGTAGAGAAGACACCTGGGGGTAGGGGCACAGCACACAGCACTTTCAGTAAAATAAATACCATCCTCCAGAAGCTGGGATCCTAGCTTGTCCGCGGGTAATTCACTGCCTGGGGCAGCTTTCGCAGGCATTTTAATGCCTTTCCTTGGGGCTGGGGCTTCCTATGGGCAGCGGAGCATCTCACCAAGAACAGCCACGTTGGAGCAGTCACCTCCCATCACAGTTCAGCGCTGCTGTGCTGTATTAATGGGAGTTTATGTGTGTGAAAGAATCACACATCCCTCTTTCCATAAAGGAATCAGACACCGCCATCCATAGCCACAGTATACATCCCTATAAACGGGCACTGTGGATTTATTTAAAATAGCTACTTTTTATCACGCCCAATTCAACAAATTGGTACCGCGAACAAAAGAAAAGTGCAAAGTAAAAGGGAAAGATGGAAACATAAACTTTCCAACCTTCAGCCGTCACTGGCTGCCGGTAATGTTGTCACACCCCAAAAATAAATAAATAAAATAAAGCTTAGAAGAGAGCCCTTTTTTCCCCCCACGAAGTCACAAAGGAAATACTACTCCTTTCTTCTCTTTTTTCCCCCCTATAAAAGGCTCTCTCTAAAAAATCAAAGGTGTCAGACTTTGCTTTCTTTTGCTGGCATGATCCAGGATATGGCTGAGGAATGACAGATGTCGGCGCCCAGCTGCAGTGAAGCATGCTAAAGTTTCCGTCTAATCCACTTATTTCTCTGTAGTCACGTAAACCAAAACAAATGGGCAGGGCTTTACATTAGGAGAAGAAAAAAAAAAAAAAAAAAAAAAAAAACCACAGCAGCGGACTTTGTTGCATAACGCAGACTCTACGCCATCTTGGTATCATTTTCCCTTCCACAGAAGGAGGAAAGGAAACCTTTGGGGGAGACCTAGTCTTCCCACGCGCAGGTCCGGAAGGGTCAACTCCTGTATCCCTCGGCTCTGTGCAAGATCAGGCTTCTCAAGGGCCAGGGAAAGTTGGACAAGGTGAGGGGATTGAGAAGCACGCAGAGGCCGAGAGCAAGTGCTCGGGTGCAGACTCACACCAGCACCCCACTACATACACACACACACACACACACACACACACACACTCCTGGGTTTGGTAGCTGCTAAACTAAGTTGATCAGTTTAATCACCAGCACCATCGTTTTCAACTACTTGAATAAATCCAGAGGAATTATAAACGGAGCCCGTGTGTAATTAAAGTGTGGGTTGTTAGACTCTTCATTTAATAAAACACTTGAAAAGAAAAGCCCTCGTAGGCTTAGCGGTGCCGCCGGGAGCCAGGGCGAGCGTAAGCAGAGGGCGCGCAGAGGCAGCCTTGCCCCTTTCCAGCATGTAGGGCGGCCACCTCCTGAACCCAATCCCCTTTAAATCTTGTAAGGAGAGAGCGAGGAGCAGGAGTCTTGGGGCTCTGTCACCGCCCGCAGCTCCGACAGCTGCGAAGCGCTCTTGCAGCACAAGTCTCGAGGAGAGATGTGAGGGATTTTTGCCCATGGCAGAATGGCGTTCCGTTTCTGGCCCTTCAGGCAAAAAAAACAGTAAAGGCAAAGAGGAAAATTTGAGATTTCCCCCCTTAAACTTCCCACAACCACCTCAGCAGACCACATGACTCGCCTTCTACAATCTCCCTGGTGTGTTCGCTGCTACTTTGGCAGGGAATCAGAATTACTGTTATATAAATTCCATCTGATGCCAGCGCGACCATCTGTGAGTAAAACTGCCTCACCTACGTCTGCCTACAAAGCCACTCTCCCAGAGACAAGGGAGAAGGGGGGAAAAATTTGATTAATTTGCAGAATGCTTGTGATTTGCTCATATATTATTATAACTGCTCATCAGCACATGACAAATTCCCAGCCCTCGGTGCGGGCACCCGTTTGGTTTCAGCAGTTCCTTGCGTCGACACCTGACAGACTGCAGGGCCTCTAATGACTTTCAGATGCTTACAAACAGTAATTCTATCTTCAGAATAAAAAAGAAAAATCTGTAGGAAGAAAAGAGGAGCGAGTTCGTCTATTTCATTTCCTTCCTGTATATCAACATGATTTAACGCGAAGGGCGGTTGCAGTTCCAGCAGGGGCCGCCCAGGCCTGGCCACCACCACCTGCGGAGACAAAGACCCCCAGTCTGCGGGGCGGAGGCCACACTCGGGGTGATGCCAGGGAGCGCCAGCCAGGGCGCCTGCCGCTGCGGGGTGCTTCTGTCCCTCCCTCCGATTCCACAGTCCCTTCCGTTTGTCCACTTTTAATACCCTAATAACCTCTCACGTTCCTGATGAACACATCTGCTGCCTAACTGCGGTCGGATTTCTGGCTTCCTCCTTTTTTTCTCTGCTTTTAAAACTCTGATTATGCCTTCTGAAGCCCTGCCTCTGTGCTTGATTGCCTGTTTTAGATTAGAGATTTTAGCAAGGAGACAAAGACTTCAGAATGCACATCAGTCCCGCATATGAGGACCCACAGAAGGAAAAGCGATAAAATGCAATGCGCCATCTGTCCGCAAACAATAACCTGCGTGTTTGGAGGCTCACAAATTATTTAGCACACAACCTTCCCAAATTACACAGCCTTGAAACAGAGCAGAGCCTGGGAATGAGACCCTCTTTGATGTCCTTTGGTATTTCCCACTCCCCTCGCCCCTGCCCCCAAATTGATTGCTCACAGTTGAGGAATGTCTCGGTGACAAGTAGATTTTTATTATCTGGATCTTCCTATTCCATTTGCCTGGGATCCAGCAGGCCCAGGCTACCCCCCTGGCCACGGACCTTTGGGAACAACTGGCCCAGACGCAGAGTTTGTCTCTTTTGCCGTGGGTGCCTGGGGGCCCGGGAAGGTGGTCTCCGCCTAGACCCCACACCCGAAACAGAAATGTCCTGCTAAACTCTGCCTTCTCCCTCCCACAGTTTGCTTGCTCTACAGGGATACTGGAGACTTTGTCGGGGGGTGGGGGGGATCTATGTACACAGAGAGGAGCCCCACCCCACCTCCATCCCTTTCTTTAGAAACATATTCTAATACCTTCCCTAGCTCCAATGCCTGTGACCCACGGGCCATAAACTGCTCATAATAGTTAGCCAATGTATTCAGTCAAGCTACAAAATTCCTTCTAAATTGATTTACTAAAATGGAAGGGAAGAATGAACAAACATTGCCACAAGGGGGAAAAAATCACTGTTATTTGTGGTGAGTACATGTTTTAACAGGTACTTCTCCTTGTCTTTTAAGAATGAGACTACTGATTGGTCGATAAAGTACCAAGGTTTCAACCTAGCATCTCATTTATTCTCCACATGGCCTATAAGGTGGATGCCCTTATTATGATCTTCCCATTTCCAAGACAAGCAAACTGAGGCACAAATATAATAATGTGTCTGAAAGAAGCCAAAAGTGTGACAGCTCATATCTGAAACCAGGCATTCCAGCTCCTGACAGCCCCTCTGAATCCACGAAGCATCCCCAAGACCCTGTTTGAAGGTTGAAAATCCAATGGAAAACTTTGCATGATTAATAAACAACAGAACAAACATGTACTTTGCAAATGGAAGCATTTCTATCCTGAGTCTGAAAATAGAAAGAGAGAGAGAGAGAGAGAGAGAGAGAGAGAGAGAGACTAGACCTAAATGTGAACTAAATGAAGCTTCATTACCAAATTCATCAAGAGAGCTGAATTATCCTGACTAGGTGGGTCCCTTTCCAGTGGCTTTCTCCCTGGACCCCTCCTGCAGCCCCCACCTCCCCATTTCCTCCATGGGGTTTAGGTCTGCTCTACTTTAGTGAGGTTCTTTCCTCCTGCAGAAAAGCAGCCTGATCTTACTGGTATCTGCTCCCAGTCACTGTCTGACACAGCTGTGCACCCACTAGGTGGCAGGTAAAGAAATTCACATCACTGGGCAAGCAGAAGATCCCTAGGGCATTCAATGGTCTAAATGTAAGCTTGTTTCTCCACTCCCCTGACCTGAAGTTGATTAAGCTGGCCTTTACACACACACACACACACACACACACACACACACACATATACTCTTTGGTTAAAACCCGAGTAGGTGGAGAGAGAAGAGGAACTTCACTTACATTCAAACAACCAGATGTTTATTTTATTTTTTAGAATATACAGTACCAAATGACAAACTGCACTGAAATTTCTGCTTTCTGGGCTCAAGCACCAAAACCTAATTTGGTGTTTACAGCCCTGAGTAACCAACATGAATTCCTATCTGTTTCTTTCTCTTTCCACCATCACTACTATTATTGTCTGTTCTTATGCCTGCATCGAGCTTTATATTGTTTCCTGTGAGCTTTTACATATACACATGATTCCACAGGACACAGTGACACACGGACAGAGTCCCCAGCTGCCAGTGGTCTTGGTCTCTGCTGGTCATTTAAAACACACAAGTGCTCCCAGGCACCTTCTGAAGAGCTGGGTTCTCCTCGCTTGAGGAAAATCTAATTTTTATTTCCCTTCTAATAACTTCATTGCCACAATAACTGCCACCAAGCAGAAATCTTATCCAAGCTCCTTCCTCTCCAAAAATAATTTGGAAAACTGGAAAGACAAAGAAAAAGTGAGGCTCTGAAATGAAACATGCAGACATTTTTAAAATCTGGAATTTTGTACGCAGATCATCATGTCCTTGACTCTTCCAAGCGACAAAATAGGAACCAGCAGCCTTAACCTAAATCCTGAAGGGGCTCCTGACACAAACAATTTCACGTAACAAGAAGAGTACCTTGATCCAGGCTCAGGGAGCTGACAGGTCTGACACCAGCACTCTGCTGTGTGGCCCCGAGCAGGTTCTTCCAGATCTCCCAAACCCTCAGTTTCCCCACCCATCAAACGAGGGAATTCAAGACCTTTGGCAAAGAAAGTGTTTGAGTTCAATGAGGTGACACACGTGGGGAGATTGACACAGAGTCTGTTACAGAGTGTGGGCCTCCTCGATGGCTAGGACCATGAGCCTTAGCTGCTGATATTCAGCAGGGACATGGCCCCTGCAGGATTTGACCACCAACTCCCCAGCCAGTCTCCCTGGGGACAGCACAAGGCAAGGGGTCACAGGCTCCACATGCAGCCCTTGTACTGATCATAGACCTAACTAGGGCTTTCCTGGATAAGAGCCAGACCTGCCACCAGCTCTGGAAACTCCTCTGCTGCCTCTCAGGTACATACTTAGCTTAAATGAAATAGTGAAGTCCATCAGTATAGAGTGGGGGCTTCGGAGGCTGTAGTAAGAAAATTAAAGCAACCAAGTGAGAGCATTTTATGCATGCAGGATAACTGCCTTTTGATATAGCTTTTTACTACACATTTGGTATTATGGATCCATAACAGATAAGTGTGTATCGTGGAATATATAAAAGTGCCAGCAATTGTCAATATGCATTCACATGCTGTATTAAGAATCTTCTATAAAAGACTCTCAAAATATGATGGATGCACGCAACTGAGTGATGTTGCTGATGAAAATTTGGGGAAAGTGCATCCTAAGCCCTAAGGAGGTTTATTAGGCACAGCAGTCCAAACTCAGCTGACATTTAAAAAAGTCCCCTGGTACCTAGAACAAAGAGTCCTCAAGCAAGCACTTTCAAAGCAAGGATTTAAAAACACACATAAAAACGAATGTATAAATTCCAGAATCTGGATTCGGGTGGGAGGAGGGAGGGATCCTGGCGCAAGAGTGAGGAACCCAGAATAGACATGGATGCTGATGCTCCAGGTGCTTGCTGGCCTCCTGCGCATCCCAAAGCAGAGAGTTTGGAGTGGACGGAACCGAGGTGGGCTCAGCCCTCTGATCTGCAGGCTACATGCTTGCTGGGCATCTACTCCTCAGAATGAATGTGAAACTAAGACCTGGTTCTTCTGTAGCCTCCTCTTTTCCTGGCAGCCATAAACACATTGTTATGCTCTCAGAAAAAAAAAAATGCTAAAGTGAAACATTACCAGTTTCCTATATACATAATAAACTCAATCTTATGCCTCTAGTACATTAAATGAAATAGCATGTCCCCAGAAAATATATAATTGTCACCGTCTACAAAAATCTTGCAAATGAAAGTAAAGAAAACAAAATCCCGAGGTCAGAGTAAGATAATAGGTATATCATGCAAAAATAGATAGAAACATTTGTACGTGCTTTCTATCGAATGTGGCTGGAAATTGTGCTTCAGGATGCATGCTGGAATTTTTAACCTGCTAGGCCTTTTGTGACAGTTCCATAGGTTTGAGAAACCTGCCTGTTTCCTGGAGATATAGACATTATACACATCCACAGTAAACAGACCGTTTTTAATTGAGTGGATAGGTTGAAAGTGAACGTGTCCTTGAATTTACACAGAAAGATAGACAGTGGTTATTTATAATAAGAGATTTATCGATTCTTGGCCTTTGGGCTCAAGAAGTATAGAAGGGATTTAGCCACGGACTTCCCTTTTGTACAGCAAAGACTTTATCAGCAGACCATATTTAAGTAAATACTGCCAAATAAGATAAATTCTGCAGGAAAAGACAAATGTCTCTGGTGTCACAAGGCGGGCGGCACGAGGCTCCTTTGATGCCATGTTCATCTATGCACAGAGATGAGGACCCAACGTAGCCAGAGCCCAAATCCATCAAAGTTCCGACTTGACTGGCTGCTTGCAAGCTGAATGCGGGAATGTGGCAATGTGCAATTTATTTAATTTTAATGAAATTTCATTTCCTATCCTGCTTTGCAAGTCAGCAAGATGGCTAGATTTGCCAAAGCAGGAGATGCAGTGATGAGGGCCAAGAAGTTCCCACGTCCCGGCATGAATTAGCAGCCCCGGGCTCCCTGGGTCCATGCTCCAGCCCTGAGAGCACAACTCTGTGGGTGGAGCCTCTCCAGCCTGCAGCTTCCCAGCCTTGCTATCTCCTCGCTGAAGGGCCTATTTGTCTGCTTTAAGTGAAATCACTCAATTCTCAAAAGTCAGTGGAGGGCTCTGGAAGGGGGAGGGTTTGGATAGGCTACTCCAAATAAGTTCCATTAATCAAAAGACACAGTGTAATGTAACTAATATTTTACAATTAGGGGAGACAAGATGGAACTAAAAGCCATCTATCTCTCTTATACCACATGATCATCGATTCATAATCGGAGACTGAGAGTTGCACAAAGATGCATTTAGCGGGTGGGGGGAGCGGGGGGGAGGGCCGGCCTGAGCCGAGATAATGAACGCGATGAGAGAGCGCGACGCTGAAGGCTGAGGAGAGATGACAGAGGAGCTCGATGCTGACGGATGACACGGAGACACGCGCAGATACCTGACAGCCCGCGGGAGCCGCCGCCGCGCTCCTTCCGCAGCATTATGATCCTCAATTATCTCGGTAAGGGACTAGGAAAGGGGAGAGCCAGAGGCGGGCTGAGCTGGCCGTCACTGCACCGCGGTGCCACGCTGCCAGGGGCCGCCCTGCCCTGTGCGCTGTGACCAGCACTCCGTGGGGCTGCAGTTTTCATTGTCAGCGCTTCTGAGCACACAGGGGGACAACGGGGATGCCCTGCACTCCGGCTGTTCTGAAATGCAATACCTGACTTCCCAGCGCTCATTTTTTCTCTTTCACTGCCACCTTCAGGGAACAAAAAGAGTTGGCTCTTTCCAAAGAAAAAGGGGAAAAAAGAAAAGTGAAGAGGGGGGTTTGCTGGGACTTGGGGGGTCTCTGCTGCCGCAGAATGAGCCGGCCCAGACAGCTCACACTCCCGAAGTGATCTTCGCAGAGCTCCACGAATGAGTCACACGAGGGGGGAAATGAGCCGTCAGGGGGCAGCGCCGAGGCTGAGAAATCGAAATCGGGAGAGCGAAGCAGGAGGAAAGTTTTGCAGGCCCCTCTGTGGACCCTGGGACTTAGGAATCTTAAAGAAACTTGCTCCGGCCTGCACCCCATCTCCAGCTCAGCTACAAGGTCGGGGTTCCCGTTCCCACACACTTCCTGCCCAGATCGCTTCGTGAAGTCGCAGATGGCCCCACACAAGTGCTCATGTAGTGTGTCTTCCCAACAAAGAGAAACAAATGACTCTCTGGGAGGCAGAGGAATTTGGGGTCTCAGCAAAATAGTAGGACTGCGGGGCAGGTGGCAGGGCTGACAGCTCCCAAGCCCCCGATGGAGGACAGGCAGCCTCAGAGGAGACCAAGTCCCTATTCTCCTGGCTGCATGTGCACAGGGCTATTTCTTTAATATACAGTACTACAGAGTGACAGATTATGTAATATGTCCAAATCCCACATTGAAACCAGAGGTCCAGAGAAACCAGGATTTCAATGGTACTTAGTTTTTAAATCATAACCCGGCATCCGGACCTGCTGCTCCAGAAGCTGCCCTACCTGCTCCCCCTCCCACCTGCCCACCTCTTTCTTGCCACCTGGCGGGGGTCTCAGTGCCCACTCTCAAGGAGGCGCCCAGCTGGGTGGAGAACCTACTGTCTGATTTCCCTACAAAGCAGAAGGGCCCCTCATGTGCACGTGCGCACGCTGCACGCAAATAAATCTCTCCGCAGTGTAAGCACCCCCAGGTGCTGCAGCTTCCTTCCTCAGGCGGCCTAGCCTGTGGTTCAGCTAGGGTACAACGAGGCCGCCACAGAGCAAGCTCCTTCCAAAGAAACCCTTCTTCTCGGCATTTCACTCTCCTGAGGACAATGGGTAGGGCGCGGGACACAGAAGCGGTCCGCCCTCCTATGCCAGAAGCCAGAGTGCCTGGAGTCACAGAAGGAGCACACTGAGACCTCTTAGTTACTTAGCCCAATTCTTCTAAGAACTTGCTAAAGGTATAAATCCCATGTTGGACTAATCCAAGCACGGCAGACCTCTGGAATCCAAAGAAGGTGCTGAGTCCAATCTGATAGGATAAACAGAAGCAAAGGTGCCAAATAAAGTCAATTTGCCTGGCCCAAGTAGCTATCATTGCGACCCTCCCCCTGTTCTCACTTAAACCCCTGGCCCCAGGGGGGGGCTAAGTTTGAGTGTCCCAGGCATAAATAGGGTGTGACTGTGTCTGCCCTCGGAGGCTTGGCAGGGTGGGCAGTGCTGGTCCCGCAGCAGGTCCGGTCCCAGCTGCCGCACCCCCTCTCCCACATCAATCAGACCTATGAAGTCATTCTGTGAAGCCTTCACCTGAACGAAAGATCTCCTAGCTCAGATGCAGACTCTTTAATGAGAAAGGACAGAACCAAGCCAGAGCTGGATAAAATAAAGCAGGAAAGCAAGCCGGAGCCAAGCCTGAAAAAAACCAAGTTCCAGGAATAGAGCCCGTCCGTGCGTGTGGTTTTAACTTCTCCACTGCCACGTCTTTGCCCTTAAGCAGAAGTGAAATGAAAACTAAGAATTTTTAGGTAGGGTGAATATGTTTACCGAAACCTCTACCATGAACCCATGGAAATCCAGCTTTATCCTGTTCAGAAGTGGTCTGTGCGTCAAGATGTTTATGTACATGGGCATCACTGGTGGGGCATGATGGCACGTGGTGCTTTTATTTGTGGCCTGACCAAATGCAGGAGAAGATGTATAATGTTCCAAGAAGAATTTCTACAGCGCAATATTCTTAGAAACACACACACACACACACACACACACACACACACACATTGCTATAAGCATGTCTTAATGTAGTAAACAAAAGCAATGTGGAAAACATGCATTTTTAACTTGAATGAGGCACACATAAAGGTATAAATCCCACGTTGGACTAATTCACTGAGCTATGTAGACGAACAAGAAAGGTGGGTTAAGCATGCACAAGTTACAGGCCCTTGTGTTTATGTTGCTGTTCTTTACATCTTTCATTACTGGGGATGGAACTCAGGATCTTTTCACTGAGCTACATCCCCTGGCCTCCTTTTGGCCTCTCTCTCCCCCTCTCTCCTTCTCTCCCTCTCTCCCTCTCCCCTCTCTCTCTCTGCCTCTTCCCCACCTTTTGAAGACATGGTCTCACCAAATCCCCAAGTTGCCCAGGCTGGATTTGTATGTGCAGCCTTCCTGCCTCGGTCTCCAGGGTTCCGAGATGACAGATTCCTTGTGGTTAAAGAGTTATAAAATGACATGAAATAGAGGGACTGGCTGCAGCTCAGTGTATGGTTGAATGTTTCCAGTGGGTCTAAAACACCTAGGCAGGGGCGATATTGACTCCTGGCTCCACGCTCTTGGGTTCCTGCATTAGAAAGTCAATATCTTTGAAAATATATTCAGTTAGCAATTCCACTTGCATTTGCAGGGACATCCGGGTTTCAGAAACCACTAAGCTTTGACAGTGTGGAAGGCAGGTGGGAGATATCACAAGAAATAAAAGCACAGAGACCTCTCAGCTGGCCCTCTCAGTCTCAGCGAGGTGGGCAGGCAGCTACTAAAATTAAATAGAAGAGGTTTTCCAAACGCAAACAGAACATTTCCACAATCATAAAATCAGCTCTAACACTGTAATACTCCTTGAACTCCAAACAAATTATTTGGAAGGATATTAAATGTGGAAGGTCTTTCAAATTCCTCTATTAGAATGGAGATTACATAGAACTCATGGCCAAATCCATACAATTTGACCCAATTCTTTTCCACCCTTTTATATCATTTGATATTAGGCAGAAACTATTGTTCAAATGCAAAAATTCATTATCCTCTTCTCTAGTGAAACCGGGCTGAGAAAATTCCCAGACCTGGTTTTCAAACCATATTGCAGCCATAAAGGTGGTCTTTAGCGCCACCTAGAGGAGATGTGGTGGCATGGCACGTGAGTCACTTGGAGGAAAATTAAATACAGCTGAATAATTGAATGAGAGGGCAAGTTGAATCAGGGGTCACCATCTGTTTGACTAGAATTGTTGGCACATTTCAGCTAAGCCTCGCGCGCCTCGTAAACATGCTTACAGTTATCATAGCTCGCATTGCCCTAAAATAAAAGAAAATTGGTCCTAAAATAAGCCTGAACTAATTAAACATATACCATCTTGTCGTCATGGAGACCAGAGTGAAGGTCACCAATTTCTTATGGCATTCAAGAGGGTGTTGGTGCCAAAAAGAGACAGGTGATTCTCTTGACTTTTGGGGAGAGGGCATCTCAGCACCCCCTACTCAGGAGTTGAATGTAGGGAGGGGGAGATAGAGGACTACCGCTAACTTCCTGCTCTTTCTCTGGGACCCAGGGGAGGCAGAGAGCGAGAGACATCGTCTCCATAGAGTCCAAGAAGTAGAATCAGGAGAGATGCTGAGGTGCCCCCTGCCAGCCTTACTTAAGGCTCCACCCAGCTGGCACGTTTGCCCCTGGAGTTGGGGTGGGGGTGGGGAAAGGCATCTTTCCAAAGCCCTGGGTGTCACTGGAATCGGATCCCTCTGCCAGCTGCATCCAAAAGCTGGTCCTCTACCAAGAATCTCCACGCTGCTGGCTGTGTGTGCACATGCGCAGCTGGGTGTGTGTGCACATGTACGTGGTGTGTTACACCGTACTCTGTGCATGAACAACCAGCACCATTCTTGTCTGGGGAGAGAAATCCACTGAAATTGCACACCTCGTAAGATTTTCCCAATGGGCCCCTTCCCCACGCATGCGCATCATGCTGGCTTTGGGGCCTCAGCACACTGTGGGACAAGCGATGCACACACCCCAAACTAGGGCACTCAAGTGTCTTGGACAAGATTTAAGGTCCTTGTTTGGCAGCACCAGAAGAGAAGAGAGCAGGGTCTGCAGGTGCAAAGACGTGGCTCTCCTCCCCGGGGTCTTCCAGCCTCCCCTGCTGCCTGATGAAGGCCCTTTCCTCTTCCCTCCCACCCTGCCTGGCTGGGTCTGCTCTGCCTCTTTCTCGTCCCTTTTGCACTGTCGATTATGCACAAATCACTTATGGAAGCCACAGTGGAGTGACCCCAACTCCAGCAAAGGCTCCTCCGGGACACAATTAACGTCTGTTGTCGCCCACATTGGCTGGGCTGACACCAGCGCAGATTCCAGAGGTGCTTTTCTCTCTCAGACAGCAGAAAGGCCTTGGAGGGGAGGGAGGGTTCTCAAAGCCCAGAGGCTGGAAATGGACCAAACTAACGTGAGCACCCCCTGCTCCTGATAATTAGGGCCCATCACAGGAGGCCGGTTCGCACCCAGCCCTGGATTCTATAGCAAGCTGTAGGCTGGCTTCCTGGACTCCACACCACGACAATAAGAGAGAAAGGATCAAACAAATAATTCAAGGGCTCTTAGATATTCTGCTTCCGGTTCTAGCTCCACCACAGAGTGCACACGCTGCCTGTCCTCTCACCTTGAGGTTGTCCAGAGCACATTGCCAGGACCTGCACGTAGGCCAGCCTGAAGCCTGACTAATTAACATTCCTCCAGGTTCCATTGCCCCGGAACAAACAAATAGGGACCCTCCCATGCACTCCTCCTGATTATAGGTATCCTCTGATTATAGATGGACAGGGGTACACTGTCCAAGTGAGGGACAGCTGAGTCCCTGGAGGGTGCCTTCCTTGTGTGTGATGTCCCTGAGATGAGCCAGGCCCAGGTCATTTCCCTGCTCAGCAAACCTCCTTCCCCACACCATCCGTCCAGGACCCTGCTGTCAGTGCTGCTTCAACCCACCTTTCCCTGGCCTGGGTCATTCTGGATTGCAGCGTGGAGACAGGAGCTATGGGTAATAAAAGCCCACAAAACCCAGGAGTGCACAACACGCCCACATGTGTGCCAACCCAGGAGCCCCAGCTCCCGACTCAGAATGAAGACACAGGGTACCCAGAGGCCCGACTCCACCTACAGGGACAGCAGGGGGCAGCTGTGACTGACCACTGCCTCTCAGCAAGAAGGCCGGTGGTTGCAAATCACATACATTTCCCAGAGAAGCCAGAAACACAGATTTTTATGTGAGATCCCTTGAGTTCTAAATGTTAACTACCAATTCTGGGCTTTCAAGGCTCTGCGAGGACCACGCCAATCAAGTCTGCAGAGTGTGAGCAGCCAAGGCACACTGCCTTTGACCTTCCTACTCCTGAGGAGACAGGCTGCCGCCCTTCCCTGCTGTCCCACGGGTGCAGGTAGGGGTCGCTCTCGAGCTGTCCTGGAGGGATAGCCCAGAGGGGAGACAAGACAGAGGAGCACAGCTCTGAACACCCCCTTCCACCACCCCCCCACACAGAAGCCCCGCTCTGCTTCTGGCCCCCATGGCTGGAGTTTCCCGCTCAGGTCCCTGAGCCCCCTCTTCCTTTCCACTTGTTTCTCTGCTGACTCCCCGCCCCCTTCCTCGGCTGGCCCAGGTCTTGCCTCAGTAATCTAGCCGTGGGCCCTGAAATTGCTTTCTGTGCAGAGATTACTGTGGAGCAGTGGTTAAGGGGAAAGAGCTATTGATAATCCACCTCATGGATGGATTAACTTTCAGGAAGAAAGAAACAGGCTGCGCCTGGATACAGGGAGACTTGAGCCCTTACTGAACCAGCCTGCACGCAGCTGTGTGGCAACAGGATTTAAGGCTTGAGCGGCCACTGCGCCGCCTCTGCTCCACAGAGGGACAAATCACCTGTTGCCAGTGCCTGTGGAAGCTGCTCCCATTCGAGCTATTCCAGGCCACCACAGAGAAGAGGGCTTGTGAGGACCTCAGGACTACTTCCTGGGACTTGGAGTGTCTGCAACAGGTGCCCCCCCTTTTGTTTCTGCGTGAAGAGTTACCTGACCCTTTCCTTGAAAGCAGAAAGGAGAAGTGAGCCCCATCAGGTGGTGGGGTCTGTGTGCGGCTCGCGGGAACCCGAAGAAGCCCAGATGCGATCCGACCTCCAGTGTCTGGAGCTCACTCAGCCTGGCTCCTGGGGATCTGGTCTCCCTTCCTTCTCACTACATTCTCCAAAGCCCAGGGCATAAATGGGAACCCCAGAGTGGAAGGGGACAATGGCCCAGATGCTAGGACAGTGGCTTTAGGGAATGGCAGTCAGCCCAGGACCAGCAGTTTGAGCAGCGCTGGCATCCTCACTGTTCAGTGTGTTTTTAGGGCTGGCAAAGGACCCTGGAAGCCCAGTGCGATGCCGGGCCAGGCTGGTGCTGTCCATGTGAAGGGGGAAGGGCTGGCGGTGGTGTTGGCAAAGGGAGAGGGAGAGACAGCTCAGGCTTAGAGTGCCTCTGCCCTTGGTCAGGTGCCAGGCGGCCTCTGCAGCTGGAGACCCTGCAGGCTCTGAGCCCTCCTGCCTCTTGCCAGGGACCCTGAGCACCCATGGGGAAGCAGGGGAGTTACAAGGGGGAGGTGCTGAATCTGCCCCAGGTCATCCTGAGTGCCTCCTAGGCATCAACTGTAATAGGCCTAGCCCACTGGGGGAAAAGATATAAAACCACAGGGATTGCTGTGGGCTCTAGGCGCGATGTCCCTTTGCTGGTCTTGGTGTTCACTGCCTGGCCTGCCTTTTCATGGACCCCTCGCAGTGCAATTGCCCACCAACTCTCCCGAACTCCTTGGCTCTGGAAAGGGAAACCCAGGTGAACACACACACTGACCTTGACATTCTCCCTGTAGCAGGGCAAGGAATCAGAGCTCTGCCTCCGCCAGGCCTGGGAAGGCAATGTAGTGACTCACGGTGACCGAGGGCTGCCTGTGCAGGTGGGCCTCCACCTGAGAGGAGAGGGAACCCTGACCGCTGCCTGGAGCTTGGGAAGACCCCCAACTGAGGGCTCCTCAAGTTCCTGGCTTAGAAGAGGAGACCTCTGCAGCAGCCGGAAGTGGGTCCTTATCTTGTGCCTAAGTTCTTAGGAGACTTTGAAGAGGGTTCATGGAAGGCAGGATACATGCTGATCGGTCACTGGTTGTGCAGTCCCTGTTGTCACACTCTGTGTCATATACAAGACGGCACGGTCACGTGTACCTGAAGCACTCAAGTGTCAGAGGCCACCTGGAGGCAGGTGGCCAGGGTGCTACCAGCTCTTCCCGCCCTGAGATGCCCCACCAAGGCAGACTTCTCCCTGGTGGATGGGGCTGTGGCTGAGTGTGGCCAAGTATAGCTCAGGAGGGCAGGGACCAGAACTCTGCCCTCTCAGGTGGCAGTGCCTTCTGTGGAGGCTTCAGGAGATGGGACCGTGAGACTATGTGGCAGGCCAATCACTGTGGCCACTGTCATCCTGCTCATTGGCCACCCGGCCATTCAGGTCCATGTGCAAGAGCAGAGCAAAGACAAGGCGAGGCAATCCTGAGGTACCCAGGCTAACCGTGAGGGGAACAGCCACTCAGAGCAAGGTTGCTCTGGGGGACAGATAACGCTGACACACCTAGGAGGCCGAAATCTCTCCAAGCGCCAGCCAGCTGCCCGGCTTCCGCACGGACCCACGGTGCGCAGCCGCAGGGCCATTTAGATGCTGCCAGAGCCTGACTCACAATCCTAAGGAGGCTGCTTCTAAAAACTTCACGGCTTTCCCTCACCCGTCCAAAAGACCTCGAGTCATTGTTCCCCCAAAACAAGTCTCGTTCCTTAAAAATTGCTCACGTTTGTCTCAAAAAGAAACTTTGGAGACAACATTTCCATGTAAGTGCTAGTTCAAAGGGTTTCTCGGCAAGAAGTTCCTCAAAAAAATATATTAAAAAATCATATTAAAATCATTTTCATAAAATGTGTATTGAGGAGAGACAAGTCTAATTCTCAAAGGCTCCATTATTGAAGCAAAAATTAATATTTGTACTGTTGCTAAATTGGAATAAAATTGCAAAGATACAAACACCACCCTATATCATAATCTATAAACCAGTCAGAAATGTTAAATCAACTGTAAAAATGATTTAAAATCTACATGAATAATTTTATTAAGCTGATTTGAAATCATATTTTGTCCTACCTTCATTTATTAACCGCATCTCCAACAACAATGGGTTTACAATGGATTTTTTGGCAAATAGAGATAGCTTCTCACAAAGCTTGTCCAGAGCCAGGCTCCCCTCTCCTGGAGGGCTGTGACCTACTGCCGCGCAGTGTCAAGGGAGGACTGGCAGAGTGGAGTGACATCACTTTCCCCTTCTTCGACCCATGAAGTCCTGAGCACTCACGGTTGTGTACACGATTTCTCCTTCAGGGTAGAGGCAAAGAAAGCAGGTCTTGTGGGAAGTCCACTATGGAGCCCAGGCGGAGACCTGTGTGTTAGGACTTTCTCAAAGCATTTGCAGTTGCTAAGGAGGGGTACATGGCCAAATGTGTGGGTGTCCCTTACTGGAAAGGACCTGTCCTCCCTAAGAAGCACCCAGCACTCCTTACGCATGACCACAACACAGGGTTCATGGGCTTGAGATTTTTCTGGTCTCCTCCCCCTGCAGGACTGATGACCAGCTAACAGGTTTTCTCATTCGTTTCCTCGGATGGATAAAAAAAGGAGTTTGGAGCGAGGCATGGTGACGCACACCTGCGATCTCAGCACTCTAGGAAGCTGAGGCAGGAGACTCATAAGTTCGAGCCCACCCTGGGCATCTTAATGATTTATCAAGACCCTGTCTCAAAATAAAAGAATAGCAAAGGACTAGGCTTCTTTGCTCTGAGCTCCAGGAGACACACACAGAAGTCAAAGTGGAGAAGATACTACCTTTGCCTCTGAAAAGAAAGCAAAACAAAAACCTGCAGCAGGGAACACTTCTGCCAGAGGCCCACTTACTGAGTTCCTATTCCTCCCTCTCCAAGGCTTTCTCTTGATGGCTGCAGAGCAACAGAACCTGTTTGGCCCATCCTCTGAGGATGCTGAACTCACTGCCCCCCAGTGCTCGCGGATGCGAATGAATGCTAGGGTGAAGTTATTTGCCTACATACACAACAGAATCTCAGAAGCTGCACAGACCACAGACCACAGCTTACATCTCCATGGGAAAGTATAATGGCACCAGGGTCCAGGGGGGTCATCCGGGTCCCTGGAGATGGGCCAAGGACCCCAGGATCAACAGGGTCTGAGCTATGGTTGGCAGCAGGAATGACAGTCACACAAGATGGGGCCAGAAAGGGAAACTGAGTCCCATGGGGCCCACACTGCTGCCTGTGCCCCTGGGAGAGTCCAGTAAACAGCTACCCCCACCTCCATGGCAGTGGTTGCTAGGGGGGAAGGGAGGGCAGCGTGGATCCCACCCCATGTCGCCACGGTCCTGTGAGCCTGTGCTCAGACCACACAGTGCCCTCTGCTCCATAACACTTCTGAGCTGGTCTTGCCCTGCCCAAAGGTAGCCTCCCCCAGTGCATGGTGCCCTGATGGAGGTTGGCATCCACTTCAGTTCTTAGCCACAAAAGTGTACTTGACCCACAGCAGGACAAACCAGCAGTGTCCGCAGGCCCGTGTCACAGAAGGTGGCCTCTGCCCATCAGGGTAGGTAGCCACATCTGGCAAAAGTAGCTTTCTCTCCCCTCAGGTGGGGTCACTCTCAGTGTCCCGAGTCCCCCAAAGCCCCAGCTGCTCAGCAAGCTTGAAAGCACATATTCTGCCATCTTCTTACCTCTTCCAATGGCTCCTCACTGCAAGGCTCAAATAACCCAAGAGGACCCAAATCCTTACCTCCACTTCCACTTCCTGAGAAGTCAGGGCAAGAGTAGAATAAGTGGGCCAGGCAGAGTGACGCACGCCTGTAATCCCAGCACTCTGGGAGGCCGAGGCAGGAAGATCTCAAGTGGAAACCTACCCTAGGCAACCTAGCAAGTTAGGAAGAACTTGTCTCAAAATAATAATAAAAAAAATGATAGAGGGCTGGATATGTAGCTCAGTGTGAAAGCCGAGAGAGAGAGAGAGAGAGAGAGAGAGAGAGAGAGAGAGAGAGACAGACAGACAGACAGACAGACAGACAGACAGACACAGACAGACACAGACAGACACAGACAGAGACAGACAGACAGAGACACAGGCACAGAGACAGAGACAGAGACAGAGACAGAAACAGAGACAGAGACAGAGACAGAGGAGGGGAGAGAGGGAGAAAGAATCCGGCCAGAACAATCTTCCCTATGCTCTGGACAGCACCCTCCTCTATAAACAGTCTCTCCTCTGCAGCGCTGGGTGCACATCCACAGGTCTTCGGGGCCGTGAGGCAGGAGCAGGGCCAACTCAGAGATGGGGCGATGCCAATCTACCCCGGGAGGTGTGGCCCTGACGGTGCTCCCCGCCCAGGCTCCCACCCAGCCTCCTCTGCCACCCCACTGGCCTCCTCCCCCTCCCCCGATAAATAATTCAGAGCGCCTCGCCTCTGAAACACAATATCTGCCTCTTAGAGATGCTGCGTGACCTTTCACATCATTTCCCCCAAAAGTTAATTTCGGTGATGAATGCAACGTACTCAATCCCGTAAATCTGACTGTCTGAAGGATTCAAATTAGGAATTATTGACAGCTGATGGAACCCAAGTGCAGAGATGAAGCAGGTTTTCGCATCTGTCCATCTAAATGTTGGAACGTGTATTGATTAAAATATGACGCACTTCAGAACCCAACATAAATCTAAACTCTATTAGATTAACACAGCATTCAATTAACATAAAATGACAACGTAGGAGAAAAAGGCTATGTGTCGGTCACCGCTAATATTTTAGCCATAAACACAGGGAACCCAAGAGCAGGACGTGTGTGCGTGTGTCAGGGCTAGAGCTGTGAGGGTGGGGTTGAAGGGTGCAGTGCGCCCCAGAGGCGGGCAGGCAGCATTCATGACACAAGTTCAAACCCAGCATGGGCAGGTTAGCAAGTCCCTGCCTCCCCCCCCCAAAAAAAAAATTGTAAAAGGGGCTGGGGAGATAGCTCTGTGACCTAAGTGCCTGCCTGGCAAGCACAGGAACCGGGCTTTGATCCCCAGCATTTCAGGCCCCCCTGGCCCCACCCCGAGCATGCTGAGGGGCACACCCAGACCCTGTGTGGCGGCCCACACTTGTAATTCCAGCGCTGGGGAGACCAAAACCAGGAAGATCACTATGAGTCTGAACTGCATAGTGAGACCCTGTACCAAATAATAAATAGATAAATATTTTTTTAAAACTTGAAAAAGGATCAGGATGCAGGTCAGTGTAAAAATCCCCCTTCAATCCCCAACAATGAGAGAGAGAGAGAGAGAGAGAGAGAGAGAGAGAGAGAATTTAAAATGCTATTTTCTGTATGTAGAAATAACATCCTTAATCTAAGTGGTGTCCTGTCTAGTCCTCAAAACCCTTTTAGCCTCTAGCTTATACGCTCACCAATGTACATCACTATGTAAAATATCACAGCAGGAAGTCCGGATGTAGGCCTCCTAGGGTCACAACTAATTCTGCACTACCTCCCCAGGGCTGAGACTGGAGGCTCAGGCCACCAGCAGAGCTGCGCCCAGGAAGCTCCGAGGTACAGAATCTGCTGGGCTCAGCTTCTCCAGCCAGGGAGCCCATCAGGTCAGAACCAAACACCGGACTGGGAACGGGGTGAGTCTTTAGGCAAGCACGGGCTGGACTGCTTCTCCCTGCTGTGTGCAGGGACCCTCCGGCTGCACCAGGCAGAGAGGACGGCGCTCTGCCCTGTGGAACTCACCCAGCACGCGGTGAGGGCCTCCACAGCCACCCAGGGCAGGAGGGGTTCATTCTGGGATTGGAACGAACTGAGTTCGGGCTGCTTGTTCATAGCAATGCCCACTGAGTAGCTATTTGTTTTATTTCTGGGGAACTGGGACCTGAACCCAGGGTTTTCACACCGAGCTACATCCTGGGCCTTTTGGTTTTTTCATTTGGAAATAGGGTCTTTTTAAGTTGTTAAATTTTCAGGCTGTGTTTGCTTGTTTGTTTGTTGCCTCTTTGAAACAGGGTCTCCCTACACAGTTCAGGCTGGCCTTCAGCTCACTTTGTATCCCAGGCAGGCCTTGAACTCACAATGATCCTCCTGCCTCTGCCTCCAGAGTGCAGGGATTACAGACCTGCACCACCATGGCCAGGATCACTGAGCATCTGTTTACATTGAGTGCATGTTCCCGAGACAGAGCTTTTGCTACAGGCGTGGGACAGTGTCTCGATGTCGCTGCAAACCCCCCTCCTCTCCAACTCCATCACCTTTCCGTGAGGGCCGTCCTGAGGCCAGGCTCCCCTAAGCTGTAAACCGGGAAAGTTCTGCTTCTACAGGCGGTGCCCGCGAGACCTGCAGCACATGCGCACTGAGTGTCCAAGGCCAGGATGGACACGCGCGCTGAATGACCAGGACCAAGACTGACATGCGCACTTAGTGACCAAGGCCAGGATGGACAGAGCACAAGGGGGAGGAGGGCGTCGCCGAGAAGTCTGGGGTTGCACCAGAAGGGCGTGGAGGACTCCACACCTCCCCAACAAACCATCTCTTATGTCCTCACCATAACAACCCGTGGGCCCATGAGCGCTCACCCATCTCCCTAGGATCTCAGGGTCAGACACCATAGAGCGCACCCCTATCCTGGCTGAGGCTCAGTTAGTGCTTTCTTGGGTGGGGGTGGGGGCCTCGACCCCGGGGTCCCACGCATGCCTTCACACCTTGGACCCTGTGACAGCCCTCAGCCAGGGCTATCAGTGCAGTGTGGCTCTGCCCATTCCGCAGGCCAAAGCATTGCAGCCCAAAGAAGCTTCTGGGCTCCCCCCAGGCACAGTGAGCACAGCGGGAATCGGCTGTTTGGGGCCGCGTGACTCCGGCCCTGCTCCCAAGCGCCCCACCCCGGGTGTCCCCTACTTCAGCGGGGAGAACAAGCAACCCACCCACCCCACATCATAAACCCAGCCCCGCACACAGCAAGCGTTTCATAAATCCACAGGGTTTCAATGAAGTGATCAGCTCGGCTCCTTTAATTTTTTCCAAGAGTAACGGTATTTTTGTCCCCTTACATATTTTTCCACACCCCGGTGCTGGCAACCCTGGACATGTGTCGTTTGCATCTCCTGCCCCACACAGCCCCCACACAAGGCGTTCTTAGGAGAGCCAAACTTGTTTTTTCCGTGAGTATCGGGCGCCCTCTAGTGGCCACGTCGGGTTCTAGGCAGAAGGTCTTTGCCCTGGAAGGTGAGATTCCCGTAGGGGAACTGGGGACATGGAGGTCTTTCTGGGAGAGCCACCTGGCAGCCCAGAATCTGCCTGCTTTCTCCAAACGGGCTGAGGTCACTTGAGTCCCCAAGGTACCGGACCTCGGACAGACAGCCGCCTGCAGGGAACAGCCAGGTCCATCCTCTTACCTGAGCTGGACCTGCCCAGGGCCTTGCAGAGCTCAGAGATCAGCTCGCCAGCCAGATGCCCAGTGTGGAGAACAGGGAAGTGAGGCCCTCACCGCTACAGCGACTGTTATTCGCATCTCAAAAACGGTCAGATGCTCCACTCAGTCTGTGCCCTACTCCTGCTGTGGTCACTTCCCCAGGATGGGCTGCTGCCTGGGCTCGGGGCTCCTCCACACATCCTCCTTGGGGATACCACGGGGGGGGGGGGGACACACCTGTCTCAGGCACCTCCCCTGCTGGCCTGGCCCTCCCACCTCCGGCTCTATCTTCTGGGCACGAGGGATCTTTCTTCACTGAAGGGAAATTCCTCAGGTAGCTCCCACTTGCACCAAGGAGGCCGGAACACAGCTCACACCCCTGCTTCCGGCAGCCAGGATGCTGATGTGGCCGCTCTGAATCACCTTTCAGAAGGGATGCACTGGCCAGAGCTGATCTGCGGTGCCTCTGGGAGGCTGTGGCAGCAAATCCCAAAGAGCTTGCGTATGGAGCTCAGCGTGAATGGCATGGGTTCAACCGTCAGAATTGGAGGGGTGGAAGGGGAGAGAGGAGGAGGAGGGGGAGGAGGGGGGAGGGAAAAAGGAAGGAAGGAAGGAAGGACGGATGGAAAGGAGGAGGGAAAGAGGGAGGACAGGTGGGTGGAAGACACAGAGCTCTGACCAGCAACAGCCTTCAGACGACCAGAGCCCTGGGACAGCTATAAGTCAACCGGAAAGCCAGCCCATCTTTCTTCAGAGCTCTTCCAGCCTGTAGTTAGCCCTGCCCATCTAGGCAGAAGAAGGAGCAAGGAAAGTTGATCTCCAGAAGAGGGATAGAGATTTGAGTCAAGATCAGAGTCTCCCGGACCCAAGGGACTCTCAGCAGAGCCGGGGCTGTATCTCCACGGCAAAAGACCTAATTCCCAAAAGAAAAACTGACAACAGTACGTGTTCTGGAGAAGAGAGAAAAAAGTGACCAAGACCATCACCATGAATGAAAAATTTGAATCAATTTTTCTGATGTTTTAGTTCACATTCAGAAAGAACCCAGATAGCTGGAGGCAGTCACCACTTCTAAAGAGTACTGCAGTCATTTTAGAAGTAAACAGGCAAAGAGAGTGAGTGGTTTGAAATGATGGTGTCCTAAGGACCAGATTTCAAAACTGCCTGTTCTGATGACCAGCTGTGTGACCTTAGAAAAGTTACTTAACCTCCCTGAACCTGACTTTCCACATTTGTGAAGCAAAGCGAGTAATAATTCAGACCTTACAGGCTTGAAGTGTGTCATATAGTCTGGAGCACACTGTAGGTTGTCAACCCATACAGGCAGGCATGGCTGTTCCGCTATGATTGGGATAAATCGGGATAAATGGGCGGTGTCCACGTGCCCTGGGCCACAGAAAACCTGCTGTGTTTCAGGCTTCCAGAAGGTGGGTATTCATGTAGGCTAGGAGTATAAAAATGTAGAACTGCTTGCTGGCTGGTTGGCTGACTTTCTCTTTCTCTCTCTCTCTCTCTCTCTCTCTCTCTCTCTCTCTCTCTCTCTCTCTTAGGCTAGGCCAGGCATGGTGATGCAGGCCTGCAACCCAGCATTCTGGGATGCTGAAGCTGGAGGATTCGAAGTTCATGAATGACAGCAATTTAGGGAGACCCTGTTTCAAACCTAAAAGGGGGGGCAAGTGGGTGGGATGTAGCTCATTGTGAAAGCGCTGGGTTCAACCTCTAGGACCATAAAAAAAAAAAAAAAAAAAAAAAAAAAGACTGAACCAACTCCAGCTAAAAGCCGTTCTCCTGAGGCGGCTTTGGGCACAGTGTCTGTCAGCCTCTCCGGTCACCCTGGACACCGGCCTTCAGGGAGGCACCATTGCCTGGCCTCTCCTGACCACCCACCTCCCCCACAGGCACAGCTTCAGCCTCTGCAGGACCCCGGATGGACACCAAGCCAAAGAGGCAGCGAAGAGGCTGCAGGCGTGGGAGGGAGAGTGGGTCCCTTCTGCACCCAATGGCCTGGCTGGGCCGTGAGCCAGCATCCCCCCACCCCAGGCCTGTGTAGGAGTGACCCTTGCACTGCTATGGGGGGGCAGGTGGCAGCCCCTCTGCACTTGTTTCTTCTGCTGCAGGGTGATGACACTGCGCCTGCGCAGAGGTGAAGATGCACCAAGGGTGTTTAATGTCCAGAGGCCGCGACACCCAGCAGGGAGCACTATGCACGACCCTGCTGCAGGGTGCTACCTGCAGGGCCGGCCTTCACTTTGGTTCAGTCTGGGACGGAAGCCGGGAGCTTGTGTGTGCTAAGTGAGGGCCCTGCCTCCCAGCCCTTCATGGCTCCTGTGGACAGGCAGCCCCCAACCACAGGACAGGGTGAATTCCTGGGAGAAGTGGCCAGGGCAGGAACACACACCACGGTGGGCTTGAGGGGACCTGAGCTGGGCACAGGGGCAAGGGACACTCAGATCCTGCCCCTGAGGCCCAGGGGACCTGAGTCTGATACTTCTGTGTCTTCAGACTACTGTGGAGATTCCCTAATAGGCTGTGCAACATCCGGGGTTTCTCTCTCACCCTCCCTCCCTCTCTCTCTCTCTCTCTCTCTCTCTCTCTCTCTCTCACTTTCTCTGTCTCTCTCCCCATTTCTCTCTCCCTCTCTCTCTCTCCTCTCTCCTCCTTCCTCCTCTCTCCTCTCTCTCCTCCACCCCCCACCCATTCGCTCTGTCTCTATCTCTTTTTTTTTGTTAAAGATGAAGAAGGGCCAGGGAGATGGCTCAGTGGAATAAGTGCTTCCCTGGCAAGTGCAAGGGCCTGAGTTCAATCCCCGGTTCCACAAAAAAAAAAAAAAAAAAAAAAAAA
>NW_004524659.1:3377491-3415627 GCF_000260255.1 Octodon degus | reverse complement strand
TCCCTGGCAAGTGCAAGGGCCTGAGTTCAATCCCCGGTTCCACAAAAAAAAAAAAAAAAAAAAAAAAAAAAAAAAAAAAAAAAAAAAAAAAAAAAGATGAAGAAATTCAAACTTGTCCCTGGATCCCAGCTCTAGCTCCCCTTCATCCCAGGAGTGGGGTTCTGGGATTTTTCTACCCCAGGACCCAGAACTATTCCTAATGCATCCCACCCTCAGGCTCAGAATGCCTCAGAATGCCTGCCTAGAGTTAAAGAGAGCACAACTGGTAGGTTTTAATCCTAAACAGAAATGTGGGTCCCAATGCTGTGCAGAGATCGCCATCTACCGGTGGAAGGAGGTAAGAGCAACAGCAACTGCCAGAGTCCTCTGGAGAGGAGAGAAGGGAAGGAGGAGCTGAGAGGGGGAGGTGTGGGGAGAGAGCGCAGGAGGGAACAAGTCTAGCCCAAACGGCCCCCGCTGTGGGAAGGAGCCTCTCCACGGGAACCTGAGCCACCTGGGGCATCAAAGATGAGAAGCAGCTAGGGGCTGCAAAGGAGGTGGGGAGAACAAGAAGGGGGGTGGGCAGGCTCACACCTGCTAGCCACAGGGGCTGGCCTGAGCATGGGGTCTCCCAGGAGGCCAGCTGTGGGGCCTGCGGGCGCACGCATTTGCAGGGCTGTGGGCAGCTTCTGTCTCTGACAGACCCCTCCGTTCGGACTCCATGTGGACGCCTCTGATGCCCAGACTCCTGCAGAGACCCGGGCCCCAACGATTTCCTTGCTGTCCCTCGTCTGCCCCTCGCCTGTTTTCTAGGAGCTGCACACCTGGAGGACAGCCTCGCTCGATTCCCCAGGCCTGCTGTGGGTTTGGAAAGAATCCTTGCAGTAAGAGAAAGCCTTCAGATATTTCAAAGCCTAGAAATTTAGGGGACACCTTCGGGAAATCCGGCCCAGGACAGCCAGGGCCCTTCAGAGTGAGGCCAGGCAGACTCAGCCTGCAGGACCCCGGGTCCAGGCGAGCTGAGACCCCCCCACTCCCACACTGTTCTGTTGGGAGCAGGAAATAACCGAGAAAGCCCCTCCCCCCCCTCCCCCGCGCAGACTCTGAAAACAAGTATGGCTGTTTGTTACTCTTTTAAATTTTCTCTTAATGTTTATTGGGTATTGCTTTTTAAGCCTAAAGAATATCCCGTTGCTTAACTCATTTTACACTCCTAGAAGCCCCAGGAGGCACCACTGGGCCCTGTTTACAGGTGAATAAACAGAGGCCTGGGTGGGGAAGGCAGCCTCCGCCAGGCTAAAGAACTCAGCCCGCAGCTGGGGCCGCGGCCCTCAGCCCTCCCAGCCGGGAGGCGTCCAGCTTGCACATGGGATCAGAGATCTTCCCAGCAGAAAGCGCTCTTTGATACCAGCTGCGCTGACACCAAGGGGAACAAAGTGTGTTTGAAGGCCAGGATTTTATGCGCCCGCCCCCACTGTCACCAAGTCCTATCACTCTCCATCAAAACCAAAAACAGAAATAAAGGCCTCCACCACAGTTCCTGTGTAGTAGGGACTCCTGCTCCTCTGAGATGATTGTCCACGGTGGTAAGCATGTTTGTTTCCTCTCTCTGGGGATGAGGCATGAAGAGACGCAGAGAAGTTGAATATTTGGCCTCAGTTAGCCAAGCGGCATGGGCAGAGCCTGAGTGGGGTGCCCCTGGAACGCTACCCTGGTGCTCCTTCCCAGCAGCCGCACAGCACCCCTCTGTCCTTAGGGTTCTGTGGACACAACTTGGCGTGATTTAAATTCTAAGAATCCAGCTTCCTGGGGCTGGGGAGATGGCTCAATAGTAGAATAAGCGCTTCCTCGGGCCTGAGTTCAATACCCGGTTCCGCTCCCCCACAGACACACACACACAAATCCAGCTTCCTAAAGCAGAGTCCGGCAGTCCAGGGTCAGGGTCCTAACAGCTCATATCATTACTACAAGCTCTAAGGAAGAACTGCAACAAGATGGGCAGCTTTAGCCACCTGCAGAGAGAGAGAGAGAGAGAGAGAGAGAGAGAGAGAGAGAGAGAGAGACCTCAGCATGAATTCCTCCAGACAGTGCCCTTTGAAACCTTCTCAGGATGAAATTAAAAGTGAGCCTTAAGTGATTTATTTTTTCAATCTGTGAATCTAAACAAATGATCTCCCTTCTAGGTACATCTATCATATGATCTCCTTCACAGCTGTGAAAAAATGCTATTAGTGCTTTCAAAGCAGTTTTATCACAGATTAAAGAAGCCGGGAAAAAAAAAAAAAGTTGGCAGCCAGAGTCAGCCATATGCCTACTTGACCTAGGATGGTAAACCTGTTGTTCATTCCAGAGGGGGGATTACGGCATTACTTTTAGTAAGTTGCTTTTCATATGGAAATTTCTTTTCACAGTAAAGATCTGTCTTTAATAGCAGCATCCTAAAAACATGCCTATTTTTTAATTCCCTGATCATGGACATATAGATTTTTATAGTGTCTGCAAGCATACATTAATGTTAATTTCACCATTCTCTTTTGTATTTGGTTAATGTCACAATCTGCTATAAAACCTTGCCAAGTTTCTTAACTGTCATGTTAATTCCAAGGCCTATTCTGCACTCTTTGACATTTCAGGACAGAACAAGGCAGTAAAAATAGATTAGAAACAGCTTATAAGTATTATAAAATCTAGAACTTTGCAGATGGTGGAATTAGGTCTGCTGAATGGGAAATTTAGCAACTCTGAACACAATAATATTAGAAAAGGCTATTCATTTCTAAGGTAAATATTTGGAAAGGATTGCATAAGGGTGGCCAGAAGAGTGTGGGGAACCTATTAAGATGCAGTAGAGTAATATTATTTTAAACAGCGTACTGGATGCACAGCCCGTATCCTGAAGAGTTTTGGGTTTCAAAGGTTTTCTCTACTGTATGAGGGACACACAGTAAGAGATTGATTTTATTCATGGTCAGTTCCAAGATCACAGGAACTACTTCACTCTGAGGATTTCCCTGCGTTTTCCTGAGCTAAAGGGGAGCAGGACTGCACTTAGATATTAAATGACACTGCCACATGCTAAGAAATTTGCATGAACGGACAGGAAATTAGACACTGTTTTCTTAAACTGATTGCTAAAGAATGCACACTGTTTAAATGTGCACTATCCATTTCAAAGGTGCAGGGGCTGATTTCAGGAAGTATAGAATCAGTTCATGGAGCGCTAGGCCTGAGTTAGGGTTAAACGTGACCCACCACCAGCAGCAGCAGCAGCACCACCAAGGGGAAACTATTTCTTAAAAGAGAGAGAGAGAGAGAGAAAGAGAGAGAGAGAGAGAGAGAGAGAGAGAGAGAGAGAGAGAGAGAGAGAGAGAGACAGAGACAGAGACAGAGAGAGAGAGAGAGAGAGAAACACTCCCCTTTTTCTTTAAGGACTTATTATTTCCATCATCCTCGTTGAGTTGTTGATGAATAGTTCACAGCCCTTGCCAAGCCCCACCCGCATCTTTTTTTGTAAGTTCTTTTCTCATTATTTGCTCAGCTATTTTCCCACAGCCCCAACCGGCCATCCTGGCGGCTTAAATACAACACAGTATTAACATGGGGAAATGGCTTTCGGTTCCCAATTGATCCCCTAATACGTTATGTTGAAATGATAATTGGTACACTCTTCATTGAAAATTAAGAGAGAAAAACTACTTTTCAGTCACCACAAGGTATTATCTTAGCTCATGTATTCAGAATGAACAGATACATTAAAAAATACAAAAAAAAAAAAAAAAAAAAACACTATACCCCCATCTGCGGGAGAGCCTGCAGTCCACAATTCTTTTCAGCTGACATAATCCAGATTGATTCGTTCAGCAGATAAAATTCAGGCCACTTCTGCCCTTTATGGGAGCAACATAATACCAGTCTTTATTCAGTAACAATGTAACATAATGGGATCGGAATGTGCAAAATGACTGTTCTTAAATTACTGTGCCTCACAAGGACCCAACACAAGCTGGGGCTTAATGTAAAAAATCATTAGGCACAGATTACTAAAGTGCCCCTGCATTAAGGAGGTCAAACCGAGCCTGTTTATGGCATTTTTCAGGACAGAAACTCTTTGCTAATATCTTGGTTATCACTGTGTTCTGGGGGTGGGGTGGGGGGAGCCCCAGCATCCCCCGCTCGATGCGCCTGCTTTACTAGGGAGCTACTGGGAGAGCCGCAGCAGAGGGTAAGCAGAAAACGGGGATCAGGAGGGACCCCACCACCTCTAGCCATTTTCAGGACAGTTCAGGACATCAAATAATTTCCACTCCGAGCTAGCGACAAAGCTATGCTGATTTCAAATTCTTTGAGGATCGGTTATTCAAACATAGAGAAGATTTGGAAAATGAAGAAAACCTCAAAGACTGATCTCCCACATCACAATGCCTAGAGCTGGCCCCTGGACAATCTGAATATAAATTTACTTGGCCTTTTTTGTTTCTGTATGCATAACCATATTGTGCACTTAAAAAAAATGATGCTTCAAGTTCAGCTTTTCACTAAATATTACGGGCCCTGTCAATACCTCCCCATGTCATTAATTATCCCTCTGCAATATAATTTTATGGCTACATGTTCTTTCATGCGGAGGCACCTAATTTAACTTTATTCATATTCTTAGGCAGGTAGCTTGTTTTCCGAGAGGCCCCCAGTAAAAAGGTTGTGTCGGCCAATAGCCTTACGCAAAAATCTTCCTCCATCTGTCAGAAACTTCTCTAAGTTTCTAAAAGTAGGGTTGCTTGGTGAAAGAGCATCACTATCTGATAGATTTTTTTTTCTTCTTTGGCTTGCAGAAATCCCAGATCCATTTGCCCCCCAGTGCTGACAGGTTTATGCATTTCTAGGAAAAGTTAAAGAACTAGCTTCATCCTTTCCACGGCCCCCCAAGACAAATGACAAAGATTCCATGGAGAAATCTTTGCATCGACTGACCTAGGTAATACAAGGATGCCCTGATCCCTGTCTAATGTCACGCACTCACCCAGAAATCCATCATCAGGAGAAAAATTAAATTAAGAGAAATGGCCAGGGTGGTGCTTACAAACCAAAAAGCTGCCCAAGAAAAGTCTAGAGAAGTACAGCAGAACCAAATAGAATAAAGAGATTTTCCCCGCATGGAAGTTACTTTTTTTTTTTCTCTCTCCAACTCGCGAGTCCAAGCCTCATGCAATTTAATTTTTGAATTTGACAGTGTTGCTAGTCTCTTATCTTGTTTAAATAGAAGAGTTCCAAAATTTGAATCACTGAATCGTCGGGGGGCCTCTGAGATGATGTAGTTACTCTTCGGAACACTGGGCTCCCGTCTGGAGAGGGGCCTGGACTCGGTCAATGTTTGCACTACACGGAACAGGTGCCAGGGGTGTGTGCACAAGGCTGTGGCAGGTACGAGGTGGGGATTTGGTGTACGTGTATATGCACACTCGCACGTAAACATATTTATCTCCAAAATGAACATCCCCATTTCGGTCTCCCCAGGGAGACCCCCACCATCTGAAATATTTGCATGAGATTACCAGCCTCTGCTGTCAGTCACGTCGGCACAAAGCCAATACTCGGGCCATATGGCCTTGAAACTTTCAATCGATAGGAACCTTTTAAAGCTGAAGCTTCAAAAAGTTGTATCAAATATATATTCGATGAGAAGAAGGTTAATTGAATAATTGATTACTCAGTAACAATTAAGTGCTCTTCAGATATCTTGGGGAAATTGTGAAATATAATGGTGATAGATATTTATTATTTTATCAGTTATTACTGCATTAGATATTTATTTTTAGGCCCAAGTCAATGTCTTTCATTTATATATTTTATTATACATTTTAACATCAGCATCCCCAGGGTGGGATGATACATTTATTTTTGCTAGCCTATATAATGCCAGGAATATGGCAGGATGGAAAGAAATTCATGTGAACATGTGTTCAATACCACAGCCTTTCCCATTAAAAGCAGATTGGCTGTGGTGGCTTCTAGGTAAAGGAGTCAAACAGCAGCCTCAGGAACAGCGCATGCTCTTACCTAGAGCCATTCTTGCAAGGAGAGTATGGGCACTCGGGCTGCCTCTCCCAAGGACTCAAGATGTACTGGAGTGGAGAGGGTCTTCCTTGTCTGGTGTTAACTGCAGTGGCAACCAGACCTTTGGTCTCCACAGGAAACAGCAAAAGTCCTCCCTCCATGGAGAACTGGATGGACCAGTCTGTTAATCCCATCGGTTAACAAATCCCTAAGAGTTGTCCTCTTTGCTATTTTCAAAGGAGGTATAGAGGAGGCTTTGTGAAATTACTGATGGTCTATGGAACACGATCACACACACACACACACACACACACACACACACACACACACACTGAGAGACAGTAGGAGCCGAGATCGAATCTGACTCAGCTCTGCATAAAGACGACGCCAAGAGCTCGCTGTGTGTGAACCATACTTGCATACACTGACAGCAGGTTGGCTCAAGACTCTGAGAAGCTCACCTATTGTAAAGAATCTCTGAACCATCCCTGTGAGAATGGGAAAGTCAGATTTCCAATACCACGACTCCTGCTTCCATCACAGAAACACCTAAGAGACAACTGACTGTCCAGACACAAGAAATCTATTCTCAACATAAGGAAAAGTAATGCTTACTTTAGTATATACCAACCAGGCCAAGTACCCAGTGGGCTCTACAGATCTCTGTTTCCCCACTCATTCATTCAGACATGAAGTACCAGAGACTGGGCATGATGCTCCCCAGATGGGACAAAGGGATTAACAAAGTATATGTGGGTTCTGATTTCCCAGTTCAGTGGGAGAGTCAAATTTTTACCAAAAAAGCATGTTGAAGAAGCTGAACAAATACAATTTTTTTTAATTGCTGAGAATTCAGTAGGGGATGAAGACAGGAGATAGAAGGGTGATAGGTCATTTTTCATAGGCGGTCAGAAGTGACCTCTCTGTACTATTTCAGGTCAGACCCAAAGAATGAGTAGTTAGCCATGAAATACTCTGTGTGTGTGTGTGTGTGTGTGTGTGTGTGTGTGTGTGTGTGTGTGTGTTAAGAAGAAAAGAGAACTTGTCACTTATTCCCCATACTGGGGACTACATATCCAAAGACGCAGAGGTGCCATCAAAGAGCTGGAAGGTTTTAAAGATCAGAGAGAAGATGTGCCTCTGGAGTAGAGTGTCATACAAGTTTGGAGGTCAGTCAGGGACCATTCTGTCTTTGTCACCAGGAGGAGGATGGATTTCAATCAAAAAAGGGTAAGAGCCTGTGGAATGGTGTCAAGCAAGAGGGAGTGTGATCCGGTTACCTTGTTAGCTGTGTGCTGTAGCTGAGGGGTATGAAAAGGCTTGGACTAAGGTCTGGTAGGTGAGTTAAAAAATAGTCCATTAAAGAATATTGATCACTCAGGCTAATAGGGGAAGGATGGTAGGAAATGCAGGTTCTTGATTTCTTTTTGAATGGGAATGAGCAGGACTTTCTATTGGGTAGGATGTGGTGCTAAGGCAAAGGAGAGTTCAGCTGTGAAGGTTCTGTGATGTGAGATCTCCTGAAGCAGAGAGAGAAGAGACAACAGGCGGACTGCTCATGTCTGGGACTCACCCATGGAAGAAAGGGGTGAAATCCCTGAGGAAGCCGAGATCTCCCATGGCCTGTGCAGAAGAAGAGGAGCTCATCCTGAGGAGCCAAGGGAAGGGGAAGAGCAGAGGGAAAGTCGGCAAGGATGGTCAAGAAAGTGGAGAGAGAGAAAGAGAGAGAGTCAGAAAAATGACCAAGAGCAGGAGACTCCAGGGCATCCAAGAAAGCAGCATCCTTTGCAGGGGACCTTTCCAATGCCGTCTCTAGGACAATGCTACTTTCATAAGGGACTTCAGGGGACTTTGTTGCCTTTAGACTCTGGAACTGAGGCATAATGAAGCTTGTTCTCATAGTCTGTGAGAAAAGAAGGCTTCAAGCATAATGTAGCTTGGTGGCTTAGTCAACGCTGGATTCCAGCAGGTAGCACAAGGCTGCAGCTCCTGGGCTCTTGTCCCCTCTCTATGTGTTTCCTTCTTCCGAAGACTGCCCAGAATTAGGGGTCTCTGTGCCAACGGTGGCCAAGTCAGGCCACTGGGAAAACTTAGGGATGTGTCCTGAGTCTCTTTTGCATTGCTTCATCACCTGTGTGGCATTCAGAAGGAATATTGGTCCTCCTGAGTTCCTCCACTTATCACTTCGAGAAGACCAGCCGCAGATGAGCTGTGCGTGCACTCCAAAGGGAAGAGTATGGAGAGGTGGGGAGGGGAAAGAAAGGAAAGCGGGGCCTCAATTTCTAACCAAGTCCTGTGCCCACCTCTCAGATCTTCATTGCTATTTTCACAGTTCAAGTAGATCCCAGCTGGAGTAAAACCAACAGAACAAGGACTTCCAAGTGCACAGGCATCTAATGCCGCTGACTTGGTGGCCCTGTGATTTGCACTCTGCCAAAGGGGAGGCAGTTTTCCCGTTGTGAATCACGGGAGGATGACAGACAGTCTTGTCCAGGAACATAGCTGAAGAAGAGAGTGGCATGTCACAGAGCAGAGAGCAGATGTACTGTCGCGTCCCTGCCGAGACAGGAATGACATCTCTGACCCCCAAGTATGAGAGGCAGAGGGGCTCAGCTTACTGCTCCAGTTGTACACACGATAGTACTAACAACCAGCAGCTCCTCCAGGGTCACTGTATGGGCACCAGGAGGCAGGGACAGTGCATTTCCCCAGCAGGACTCTTGTGAGCAAGACCACCGTGCCCCAGCAAAGAGGAAAACAAAAGCACCTCTGTGTTTTAATATTGTTTGAGTGTGATTTAAAAAAAAAAAGAAAAGAAAAGAAACAGTAAATGAACTTCTTTTCTTATACTAGAAAATAGTCCAGCCCTGGCATACTGTAATATGTGCTCAGAAGAACACCCCAATCAAATTCATTAGAAAAGAATTAAACTCATCCCAGAAAACAGAGGCGTTTCATTTTAAGTTATTCCCACTTCAGAGGCCCTTCAGTTGTCTCTCAGAGTAGCATCAAGGAAAATAACAGAGAGGAAATCAAGGGAAGGCATATAGCATGCGGGAACTCTGTCTCTCACCCCTCGGAGGACTTCGACTCTTCTTCCAGGCCTCCTGAGTATTTTCAGATACTCAGGAAAATGGGCCTTCAATCTATCAGAGCAAAGGACAGCAAAGCCAAAAGAACAGCCTCACCCATTCCGCCTGTGGGTGAATGGGTGTGCTCCATGTGGTGCCAGCCCTTTCCCGCCTTTCGGGTCCAGCTCCATGATGCCCTCTTGCCAGCTTCTCCAACCTTGCTGCCCCTCTGCACTGTTCATTTTGACTTCATTATTCAAGATCTCAGATTAGCTACTGTACTATTTAAAGAACTATTTATACACCTTGTCCCCTTCCCCCACGCAGATTGCAAAACCCTTTCTGGCATGAGCGGAATTCACCCTAAGTTTCTCCAGCCCACCCTTCACTCTTACATGACTGCCAGCCCCCAGACCTCTCATGGCCATGGGTACCCTGTACACTGTTCCTCTGGTCAGTGGCAGCACTCGGGGACCATTTTCTTTCATTACAACATGCAATAGGGTCCCTTATCTGTATTCAGAAACGGAGAACTTTGAGAAGATGCTCGAGAAACCTGGAGCCTCTTGCTGCCAGCTGCCTGTCCCCATGCATTCTGCTATGATTATTTTAAAAACAAACCACACCACCACTTCTGCTTGTCCCTGGTGTCCCTTACTAGCAGTAAGCTACGGTGGACAAATACCAAATGGAAAATTCCAGGAATAAAGAATTCATGACTTTTAAATAACTTGCACTAGAGGACACTGTTCCATTTCATTATTGGTTTTTGTCATGAATTTCTTACTATGCCTATTTTATAAACTCAACTTTATCATAAGTGTCTGCACTAGGACAAATGGTAGAAATAAGGTTGGGTCCGACCAAAGGTTCAGATACCCAATGAACCTCCTAGAACATACCCACAGCAACTAATGTGACTACTGCCTAGATGACTGGCTGCCTGATAATTTTACTCATCTTATACTTGACTGGGAACCAGATGCCAAGAGCTGCTGAGTTAGGGATCTGGTGTGAGTACTCCTGAATCCGGGGTTCTCTTGCTGATATGCAGAAACCAGAGAGCACAGTTGCAAGAGTGTGCTGGATGCCAGGGGCTGCACCTCCCCGTTCACTGTGCTGTGGGCAGAGGCTGGAGGCGCCTGACAGAAGCAAGACCCCACATTTAGCCAACTCCTAACAGGAACAACTTTTGAAATGTTATCCCTCAATTCTGCTTGGGGATTAAACCGCTGATGCTCCAAGCCCAGAGTCTTTGCCAAGAACTGCAGGACCAGAGCTACTCTCAGACCACCTCAGCTGTCAATCTTCATTTGGAGCCCTGCATTCCTGGTCCTCTCGCAGAGAAAACCAAGGTTTAGATGACACCACACAGCACTGTGACCTGTTCTGGTAAAGATCCTCCTGTTCAGAAGGGCTACTATGGCCCTTGCCTGGGAGGCAGGGCGACCCTATGGTTTCACCTTAAGGTTTTCATACAGCCAGCGGCGGTCATGGAGAAACCTTTAGGACAGAAGCATTCCAGAACTTTTTGTCTTTAGCAACCATGAATGTTGACTCTGGCTACGTGTTTGCTATTACATCAAACCCCAACATAAGCTGCTGGCTTCTAGGATGTGCTGGGAACGGGGTGGACATGGTAGGGAGAGCGGTGAGAAATAAAGGAGGCCAAACAGGAGAAGCTCAGACATCACACTTCCCGCTAAGCACCAGAGAGCCTTTCAGATTTTGTTTCAATCCCTCAAACTGCCCACCGAGGGACTGAATGATTATGGTGCCACCTGCCACACCTTTGCCTGCTCCTAGGTAAAGGGCTGTGTCCCTGCCTGGCAGGACCCGCACAGCCTGGGCACCAGAGCTGGGCTCACACCTGAAACCAGGAAGCAGCCGCCTAATTAGTTGCCAGAGGAGTCAGTCACCGGGAGAGGAGGTTTCTAGGCCTTCACTCACCTACCTGAGGGGTCATTTCTCCAACATGGAGTGCTGGTGAGAACCGTAACCAGAGGTCTGGGTTGGATGGGGGCAGGGGACTTTTCCCTGCTAGAAGACTCCAGAGAACCTGCAGCCGGTGGCCAGGTGCCGCAGCCGTTGAACTTCCCTGCGAGCCGCAGGCCGAGGCTCTGTCTTGCCGATCTCTCTTCCCCTCTGTAAACTCTTACCTTACCCTGGGTAAGGCATCCTGGTGTGAAGGAGACCTATGGGAAGGACAGTCACCCTCCCCCCAAGACAGCAGTCCCCACCCTCCCAGCCTCTGTCACCTGCCCTGGATATGTTTATTCCACTTTTTCCAGAGGACCAGGACTTGTGGGGGAAAAAAGAAACAACTCTCACAGTTTTAAGTTGTTTGCAGCTAATGAAAAGCAAAAGCGTAAATATTATGAGCCAAGTGAGATGTATCTGCGAGCTGGAGCCAGCCCTCAGGCCACCCTTAAAGTTCCAGTGATCGGCCCCACGGAGGCCACATCTTGAGGTCCATCTGTGCCAGGAGGTGGATGACAGATCCAGGCTCCGTGTGTCCCCAGCATAATCCAGGAACTGGCAAGGAGGCAGACCGTGGCCCCTTCCGCAGATCCCCCTGAGACTGGCATCTCCGTGGCTCCTCCACACATGACTCTTGGAAAGACACATGTTAGCAGGAAGAAAGACTGCAGACCCTCTCCTGCCTTCCGCAGATGCAAGTGCTCATGCACAGCCCCTTGCTTTGTGCTAAATCTTCCCCATCAGCCTCAGGAGACTAGACAGTCATCGTTTGGACATGCACGTGTGGCCCAGAGCGACACTCTGCTACCTTTCTGTTCCCTGCCTTCCTGCTGCCACTCCGAGAGAAGGAGCACGATGTGAGTTTCCACAATAATGCCTTGCCCCTCCCCTGCCACAGGGACTTGTTCCTTGTAGAGAGAGGGCCCCTTAAACTCAGATTAAAAGTCAAGCAGTCCCAACAGTGCACCTCAGCTCAAATCACCAAGCTGAGGTGGGGTGAGGGTCCCTCAGGAGAAATTTCCTTAGAGATCAGCCTTCTAATAAAACAAGAAGTTTCATCCAAATAACTCCAGATGCCTAAGAAGGCAGATGTGACATAGTAGTAAAGGGCGAAAAGGGTTGTTTATCATAAGGGGCCAAACCAGTGCTGGCATTTTTGTTCCTGAGAAAAAGCATCTCAGAAAGACTGAGGCAGGAAGATTGCAAGTTTGAGTCCAGCTTGGACAATTTAACAAGAACTTATCCAGATAGATAGATAGATAGATAGATAGATAGATAGATAGATAGACAGACAGACAGGCTGGTCACAATTACTTAAATACAGCATATTTTAGGCTTACTGTGAAAGCCCTAGGGTTTGACCCAGGGCTTTGACCCAGTTACTAGGGTCAATCCCCAGTACCAAACAAAAAGAGCAAGGAGGGAAGAAAGGAATGAAAGAAAAAACAAGGAAGAGAGGGAAGGAAAGAAGGAAGGAAAAAGTGGAGGGGTAAGAAGGAAAGAGGAGTAGAGGAATGAAAGGGAAAAAAAGAGAAAGGAGAGAAGTGGAGGAGAAGAAGCCTGTCTCGGTGACCACTGGGGCCAGGGAGAGCTGCACAACCAGGCCTCCTCTTCAGCTTTGCTTCCCAACTCCCCAAACCCCCAGGCCTCATCAGCAGAGATGGGCCTCCCTATAATTACAGCACACACAGCTTTGGGGGCATTTCCCTTCCGTTCACGACATTTACTGGTGTCAGTCTGAGCATAAATACAATTAGATTTGAGAGTTCTATTACAAAAGCCAATAAAGCGGGCCTCAGTAGAGATTCTAAAATTACTTAACTTTTCTTTAGAAAAATATTAAAACAGTATTATCACATCAATGAGAAGAAAAGACAGAAAGATAATAAAGTTATGTTAAACCTCCCTGTATTTACTCATGTGTGAAACAGTTATGTCTGGCCACATAATTGCAATGGTTCTGAGAAATATTTCATATTTTATAATGAACATTAAAAGAGTTTGTGGATCATTACTTTATATGAGTTCCAAAGTTATTACATAAAACCCAATAGGAATGGTTATAAATTATCGGGTCCTCCGGCCTGGCCTTGGTAAACACAACATGAAGACTGAAATACTTCAGGAGACAAGATTCATGAGAAGAGGAAAAATTGCCCCGGCACGTTAAGGGGAAGGAAAGACCAGAGTACTTGTAACCAGCTCTTAACATTTTTGTTTCTGTTTCAAAGAAATCCTTTTGAGCCATGAGCTTAAGCCACACACACAAAAAGCTTCCTTTAGAACAAAAGCGAACTCGCTTTCAGACACTGGCCTCGTCTTGCCATCTCGAATTATCCTATCTATGGCCTTGAGGTCACTGCAGAATTCTTGAACTTTTCAACACAGCGTGAGCTGAAAATACTGTACTTAGCAGGCTCATCTGATCGCCAACAATTATTTATTTTCAAAAGAAATTCGTGTCTTTGAAATTTGAAAAAATACAGCATCTTTGCAGAAGAGAGAGCATTGACAGTGTTTTCTGAGGAATTTGTCTTTTCTTTTCTGGCCTGAAAAATAGGTTGGTGGCGGGGAGCGCTTTGATTAAGTAAATGATCGTTTGAGAATCATACTGAAAGGTAGGATGGGTGTGACTCTGTTTATTGGTGTTTATTCTCTCTTTGTTAATCACAGAATTAGAGTTTGTTCTGAAAAATCACACCAGGAGCTCCTTTTGACCCCAGCTTCTCACCAGAGAAAGAGCTGAGCACTAGGAGAACAGAAGCTGCTGAGGAGTGGGAGGAATCAGAGAGGCAGAGTCAGGTGGCTTGTTCCGTATCCCCGAGGTACAGCCCCCAGCTTGTGCCCAGAAACACTACACATGGGACACTCCCTGATGAAACACACAGTGCCACATTGGCTACCTAGTTCTAAGAAACTCAGCACCTGCCTCACCTGGGTCTGGTGGGTGCTGATTGCCGTGCCTGCTTCTGCGTGCAAGTAGCCTCCAGCTCTGACACCTGTACCTGCTGTCCCCCCAGTTTACCCTGCTTTCCCCCCTTTCCATGGAGCAGCTGTAGTGAGGCTTTCTCAGCAAACAGATGTCTTTTGGAGAATTTAAAGCTCTGAGTTGGAGGCCAGATTCTGACTGTACTTTGAATTATGTCTGCCTGGATCATTATGCAGTCATTCACATATATTTTAGACATCAATATTGTCTGGAAATATTCTCCAGTTCTCAATGCTATTTATATGCTTCGATTCTCTTCTTTGCTTCTGTTCTAATGGTACGCTTCCGCTTCCCAGAGCCACTGACTGTCTGAAGATTGGTTTAATAAATATTTTGATTGGGAAGGCTTTGCCATTTTATTCCGAATGATTTCTCTCCGACTTAAACTGAAATCAGCACTCTTGGGGAGGTCTATCAACCTTCATAACCTGTTTGGATAGAGAATTTCCCAGTATCACTATTCATTAAAAAGAAACAAAGCCCTGCCCTGTCTCTTTGCAGATAACAAGTTTCAGCAACAACAGGAAAGATTTACCAAGACACCAATTCACCACGTGGGAGAGAAATTTCTTTTTGCTTCCCACCCCAAAGTGTTCACTCGGCTAAAACTCTGAGATTTTGCTATAATGTAAGTCTGCAGGTGGAAAAGGAAAAGATAAATCTCAAGCAAAGTGTAATAGGAGGAAGTACAGATAATTTGGGGATAGCAGGAAGCGGGTGGGAATCTCAATATTTCAGTGAATTTAGCGTCAGGCCAAAGGTTAGGGAAACCCTCACGGGGATCTGAAAACTTCACATGATAAGTCGTGCCGACCAAGTGAGTTCCACGCCTGTGTTCCTACTCTCCAGCAAGCTCGGGGCTTAATCCAATGGGCCAACACTAATCCATCCATCACCCTGGCGCTGTGGGCCTAGCATTTTTCAAGGTATTTTCATAATGGCCTCTAGGTGGCGCTAACACCGCGTAGCTTCAGCTTTTCGGCACAATGAAAACATTAATTTGCTATGAGATAATTTTTGACGTAAATGTAAAATGGTGCCCATTCGAACTCAGTAATGAAGCATGGTGCATTCTGCAGCTCCTAATTTGACTAGTTAAATGACTCCATTACGTGTCTAACAGACAGAAGCAAATAATTTCTGGTCAGTTGATGTTCACTTATCCGTATCATTTTGCCCTGAAAATAAAGTCTCTAATCTACAATTCCTTTGTCTTAGTTTTTTTTTTTTTTTTTAGGCTAAGATTATTAAAGCAAATACACTTAAATAATTCAGACTAAACCAGTATAAACTAACAATTTAAACATCAGTTGAAGCAGGCAAATCAAATACATGTAATAGAGGAGGAGGAAAACTGGAAACCCCTCCCGAATTATCCAACCTTTGCCCCTGTCACTAGTACGGAGGGGTTAGGATGAATCTAGGACTTCAAAAGAAGAAGTGTCCATCTTTAAGTCCATTGTCTGTCTGTGGCAAAAAAAAAAAAAAAAAAAAAAAAAAGTCTCTGACTGCTTTTCACTTTGCTACATAACTTTGAGAATGTTTGGGAAATTTTCAGCAGGATGCATTTCACTATAGCAAAAAAAAAAAAAAATGCTACTTTAATAAATATCAAGTGATGAATAATTTTGCCCAAAGGGGAAAAAATGGTTAATATTGAATCTTAATGTTCCTCATCTAAATGCTTTTTTCTTCCTGCTAAAAACAAGTTTGGAATTAAAGCGTATCGGTTTACACATATTGCATACATATTAGAGGGACACAGCTGTGTATGTCCCCCTCTTAAGAGCTATATGATTAAGTTATGGGATATCATATAATCCGAACTCGGTTTCCATTGGTCACCTTCCACAGACAGAAGCTTTTTAGTTTTAGGTCTATTAAATGACAGAATGTCCGATTCTGTAACTGCGCATGCAATTATTATGAAGCACCTGTGACTCTTAGTTTCCCTTACAAAGTCCACCTACAAACTGCTTTTGGAACGGCGCTGGGGGCTGACGGACGACTCTGTCTGGGGCAGCTGTCGGGTGTTCCGTGAAGCAGATCCGGACCCTGGGACCAGGTGCTGGGATCTCGGTGAACTCTGGAATGACAGGCCGCAGTCTCAGAGCCCCACAGTTAAGGGGCAGTGGCCTCTTTTGTGTCGAGAGAGTGGCTGAGCAGCAGCCCCCAGAGCTCAGAGAAGCCCCCACCCAGCCACAGTCTTCCTCGCCTCCTCTGGCTCATCCACCCCTCTAGGTCAGCGCCAAGCAACCAGTTTTAAAAAGACAACATGAGAACTAAAAGAGCCGGTTTAAACGATCTTCAATTTTCCCTAAAGTAACATGCTATTTGACCCAATTAAACGCACTTTTTAGAAAACTAACTCGACTGTGTATATACGCTGCCTCTACTAAGCTTTTAAAATTCCAAATCCCTCTGCATGTGCAAATTTCAGCCCTCTCGGTGCTAGGGATGAGGGACACAGAACACAGACTGTGTGTCTTTTGATGTGAGACGATGTCAAAGGACTGTGTGTGACTCATACTTCGTTGGAATTTTTGGTTGATGTCGTTTCTGCATGTGGACTGAGGGAAGCTGCTCTCTTCCAAAGGCCAACTGCCAGCGCTGGAGCGGTGGGGTGCGCTGGGGCAGTGGGGCACCGTGGGGCGGTGGGGGTGGGGCTGGACCTTCTGCAGCCTCTGCTGAGAGCGCAACGGCTCCGTGGTAGTTGGGTGCCATTGTGTAGTTTGGGTGAGTGGCCTGCGGGTTTCTGAGAAGGGTTTGGGCTTTTGATTTGGTGTAAAGTTTACAACCGGGGAGTTTTGGTCCAGTACCCAGAGCCTTCTGAGTTTTCTGTTCTGGAAAGGAAAAAGAGGACAAGCAAAGAAGGATCAGATCTTCCAGGGTGGTTCTAGGGCCTTTGGGCCCTGGGGCCCGTCTTCCTGACAGGGGCAGAGGCAAGCAGCTGCCAGCACGGGGCCCCTCCACGGGCCAGCCTGTTATCTGTGCCCTGGGAACTGAGGTGGTGGGGAAGGAAGCTCTTCACATGTGAGGCTGAGTTCACAAGGCCGCCTGGAGGAGAGCAGGCCCCAGGAGAGCGGAGATACCTCCACCAGGAGCAAGGATGACCGGAGGCTCCGTGGAGAATCAAAGCAAAGGAGAACTTCCTGTCTGGTGCTGACCCCAGAGGGACACCTTCTAAAACGACACTTTGCAACTCCTTCCAACCCTGGAGGGACGTGCGTTCTCCTGGGCAACCTTGTCAGGGAGGCCTGAGGACTCGATGCTTCCAGGGAGGAGCGGAGGGTGTGAAAACCTCTGAAGCCAGCCGGGTCAGCGCTCCCTGCCCCGAACAGCCACCCTTGGGGAAGGCAATGCCAGCTTCCACACTGGGCTTAGTAAGGTGGTCCTGGAAACTGGGTTGCGGTGCTTTTTCTTAAAAATCTAAGGAGGCCAAGAGCTTGTTTTATTGGAAGAAAGGGTGATAACTGCTAAATAAAAGTGAAAAATAAATTATTTGCCTTCATATCCATAAAGGGAAGGGGCGAGCACATGCCAGCCTCAGACAAGCATTTCCCAAGGAGAAGAAAATATTTCCGAAGGAAATCAGCATCGTAGCAGAACAGGTGAGAAAGAAATTAGAGTATCCAAGGACAGATAACTCTGAGAGCAGATGGGAACCATCTTAGGATGCGTAAGGGGAGGCAAGGCAGAGAGGGAACGATTAGCAAATACCTTTTACAAATATCCTGGGAAACTGGAGGGGCACCAGTGGACAGGAGCCCTTATGCAACACCTATATTTAATAACGACTCTGAGGGAGATCAAGGAAATTAAACACCAGTAAGCTTGACTTGAGCAGTGGGGAAGATATTGGAAACACTAATCAGGGACAAAATAGGGAAAGTTATGATTTAATTAAAGATATTCAGCATGGATTCACAAAAGGGAGATCATACGTAACAAAACTAATAGAATATTTTGAAAAAGTAACAAAAAGGAATTGAAGAGGGAAACCAGGGGTATAATTTACTGGGACTCTAAGAAAGCTTTTGATGCACTGCCTCACAAAAGACTAATCTCCAGCGGTGGGGAGTTTGGGTGTGAGTGTGGTGGGGGGTGGAGAATGAATGAAGAATTGTCTGGACCCAGGGTACTTGTGAGCATTTCCATGAAGAGATTAGGATAAGGGGACGGGACCTACTGCTAGAATTTCTGAGATCTCAAGGTTTTTTTAATTAATTTTTTAAAGCATAGTGTCTCTGTGGCCTTGCTTCGGAAATGTGCCCAGGCACGACACAGTTCTCCTGCAGGTATGATGTTATGGGCGGGGTCAAGGTGCAGTTAGTGCTAAGGGGAAGCCAGCGTTAAGAAGGGATTTTTGCATTTTAATGTCTATAGGATTGTTCTTAATATACAACAATACTGTTTGTGGCTTGATGGGGGGGGCAGGACCACTAATAGCTGCCACATGAATAATTAACACAAATAAAGATGGAGAAAATGATTACACGGAGCAGAGCTTCATGATCGGGACAGCTGAAGCGCCACAGCAGCGACCACTGGTGGGGAGGGTCCCACGTTCCCACGCGCACACAGCCAGGTTTGCACACAAGCGCATGCGCTCCTCCACGCTCACCCTATCTGGGCGCACTCACAAGCACACGCCGATGATGCCTTATGGGCACTGACGCTTCCGACGTCGCGTTGCCGCACGCACATCTTCCTAGAAACACTTTGCGTCCTTTGCACTGGCAGACCCGGGCGTGTGCATTGTTGTGAGGGTGTGTGTACAAGCGTGTGTCCCCTTCACAGAAACTGTTCTGCAATGAGGCAGCAGAAATGATGGATGTGAATGGCAGGCGTTCTATTTCCCGTGAGGAAACATCAGGACGTACAGTGGTCCCTCACTTATGGCGGACCCCGTTCCAGACGCCCCCACGATCAGGGAAAAGCGGTGAAGTAGTGACGTCATATTTATTTTAGTATTTACATGTGTTTTAACGCTTTATAAATCCTCCCCACACTCTTATAAACCTTTCCCACACTTTTATAAACACTTCTAATGTTCTTAACCACTTTCTTTGCTTTTTGGTTTGTTTTGTTTTGTTTTTGCGGAACCTGGGATTGAACTCTGGACCTTGCACTTGCCAGGCAAGCGCTTATTCTACTGAGCTATCTCCCTGGCCCTTAACCATTTTGTAAACTCGTAAACCTATGTAATTTTAACAATATACGTATACTGTATGATACAGTATGTATTTGTGTGCTAAAGAACTACATACTGTAAGCAGTGTATTTTAGTTTGATTTAATATTCTTTTACTATGTTAGAATTAACATTTTAATACATTTTTGTGTCTTAAAAGATTTTAGACAAAAATCATTAAAACCATAAATACTGCACATATAAATACTTATACAGTACTGTTCAGTACCGCAAAAACCTTGTGATATAGCGAAAAATCCATGATAAATAATTTATATTGGAATGTTTTGAAAACCCGCAAAACAGTGAGTCGGCGAACGTGGGACCGCGAAGTAGCGAGGGACTGCTGTACATAAACAGGGTGAAAGCCTCCCTGGTCACGCGGTAGTAGAAATAGATGCCACAGGAATGGAGGAAGAGACAGAGCACAAAGAAACCAAGTGACACAAAAAGACCTTTGTTACTACAAGCCAAACCAGATCAGAATACAGTACCTTCTCTGGAAACACAACCACAGCAGAAACCCCAAAGGGGCCCAACTGTCACACTTGAGAATAGAACTACAGGTGGAGTACCAGGGGCACAAAGACCCGGGCAATGCGGACCTAGATTTGCTGGCTTCGGGACACTACCCCACAGCTGTCCTAGGCAAAAATCAAACTGGGCAAAGGCACAGAGAGCTCTCCCCAAACACAGATGTGGTATTTGACCAACGAATGAGTCTTCATTATTGGGACACATGGGTGGTGTTCAGGGTCAGAGTGGCAATGGATGACACTCCATGCTGCACAGTCGGGACTGTCATCGGAGAGGTATGCAGCTGCCTACAGCCAACTCCATCCTGGGGGTGGGGGGTACTCGAGTCTCCTTGCTGCTTACCAAGTTATAAGAAGCCTGTGAAGAACATAAGGACACAGACATAGCTTCTACTACACGAGTATTAGAGGAACTTGAACTCCATTTACCTTTTGCACCATTCATTAATATTAAAAAGTGAGTTGGATGGTATCCATATTTAAAAGGTCATTTAAGATAAAAAGTTGCAAAAGGAAGCCTATGTGTCTTCCTCGTTAATAACATCAGGAACCTTGCCCCAGTGGTCACTTCTTCCCTATCTACCCCATGCAAAGAGACCAAGGCCTTCTCCCAAAGCTATATACATATATATTCCAGGCTATCCCTTCACCTTTATAATCTCAATTCTGGAGATGTATAAACCCAACACTTATGAATTAATACTCAGAGGCTAAACAATAAAGATGAAGGATAGAAGGAAAATTTAAAAGCTGAGAAGAAAAAAATGGCTATGCGTAGCAGACCAGCTTGCACCTGGCTTTGTTTGGTCAGCAGGGTTCCTCTTCCAACACCTTCCAGGGACAAGGACAGCAGAAAGGCACTTCATGGACTAGTGAAGGCATGATGTGGGATGCCCTCAGCTCCTGCCATTCCATTATCCTCACTTCTGAAGCACTCACCATCACGGGGATGATTTTTAGACCACAAGTTTTAAGGAAGACAGTGTGTAACAGGGACCAAAACAGATTAAAACATAACAAAATGCAACAAAAATCTGTCTCTCAGTTCGGTCTGTTCTATAATGTCTTCCCAGGTTTTCGTGCAAAAATCATTTAAACCACAAATACTACACATATAAATACGTATACAGTGCTATTTGATAATGTAACAAGTAAAATTTGATAATTTCTACTTTGTCTTTTAAAGCAAAGAAAATCTTCCTAATATCCTTGAGTTAAGTCAAGCATAGTTCAAGGTATCTCCAATAAGAGGAGCAAATAGATTCACTGGGGAAACTTTGAACACCCTAAATACCCATTTTCTACCCCAAACTACCCTAATTAGACACACACTATAAATAAAATGTAACCCTTTCCTCCTCCATATAGGCTGTTCTCACAAACCCCTGTTCTTCTCCCCTAAGGCTGCTGCAATGTTGCCTGCAATACCCCAGACTAAAACAAGGTTTGGCAAAGGCAAATAAAGGGATAAAATGTACCTATCAGGAATGTCCTTTGCAATCAGCCATTGAGAATCATCTGTCAGTAAGACAAAATGAATTACTACATGGAAAGTGAAGAAATTAGTGTAAACCCTATATAAAGGGTGTAAAAGTTTAGGACAACTATCTCATTAAATAATTACTGATACCCATGAGAATTTTTAACAAGCCGCCATGGAGACATTTTTGACTTAATGGGACCCCTTCCAAATCCTCCCAAAGTCAAGTGTAGGTATCAGGGTATCATCCACTTCCAATTAAGTTTGGAGAACCAATGCCGTGAAATTACAGTAACTTGCAAAGTTCAGTGATATTTTAGCAGTTTTCAGCACCAAGCTTAGAACCAAGACACAGTCTCAACTGCAAGGTTACATTCATGAGCCCTGCCGGAGGAGCAGCAGCCCCTACCACAGTTTTCCCCCAAACTTGGGAGATTATGCTACCCAGTGCAAATACCCGTATTCATTTATGCAAAGATGTCTTATGAAATCAAATCAGTCATTCTAAACTTTAAACACTACCATGATTTAAGATATGACTTGAAGTTGAGTTTCTAAGGCCAGTTTAGAAAGTCAGGTGGCAAGGAAGAGTAAAAGAAAGTTATAATGTTGAGGCTATCAAAGGCTACTCACCTCAGTCGTGTCCCTTGGGAGCTGGGCTGTCACCCTCCAGCCCCACCTTTTCTATGTGAATGCTCAGGACGAAGGGACCCAAGTCAGCTGCGGCTTGATCTACCATGCAAGAATTCAAAGAAGGTACTGGCTGACTTACCCATCTGTCCTGCAGACACAGCCTTTGACATCACTTCCTCTAGACACTGAAAGAGATGTAGCACTCTCTCTTTTCTCAGTGAGATCTAGTATCTCCCTGGAGTCGAAGAGGCAGTGCAGCACTTCTGATGCCAAGGATCCTTTCAGAATCCTCAGCGTCTCTCCCTAAAGACAGTTCACAGCTCTCTTGTATTTTCTTGAGTCTCCTCAACCTCCTGATATCTAACCAGCCAGCACATTGCAGGTTGCCCCAAAGACTATAAGGATATTAAACACGCTGGCCCTGGCAGTGACCCTGGCCCTTCACTGAGCTCTACTTAGAAGAAAAATACCATTAACTGTCAGCCAGAGGTCAAGGCCAGTCCTGGAGTGAGGACTGAATAGAACTTTCTCCAATCAGAACCCCCAAACTCCATGGCTGAAATGGACTCCAAGTGCCTTACAATTGCACTTTGCAAAAGGTAATATACAAAACTAAAAAAAAATTATAATATACAATTTGTAAAATTAAGGAGCTGAAGATTACTTAGGAGAAGAAGATTTGCAATGCAAACGAACTTTCTGATTTATAGAGTCACCACAGGGTTCCTTACATGAGTCAATCTAAAACAGGATCCAGCTTGCAGCTCATCTAAAATAGGATTCAGTTGCCAAAATTCAGTACACATACCCTACTGGCAAAAGTCTTCATCGATACAGGCATTGAAAAGAAAGAGGCACTCCAGCAAACTTTCTTGGACTTTTTGCTCAAAAGGTTTGCTGTTTTTAATTTTTATCTTTTTAATGTATTTGGTACAGGGTCTTAATATGCAACTCAGACTCATAGTGATCCTCCTGCTTTCAGCTTCCCCAGTACCGAGGTTGCGGGCATGTGCCACGTTGCCCAGACTCAGTCACAGGCTTTGCGCGCCCAGGGGCAGGGCTGGTGCAGAATGTAGTACCAGAGATCAAATCCTGCTCCCTGCACTTGCCTAAGCAAGTGCTTAATCCACTGAGCTATCTCATTGGCCCTAAAAGGTTTGGGTTTTGTTTATTTTTTTGCTTTTTTTTTTAACAAGTGCACCATGAATTTCATCATTATGAGTTGTGTTGATTTGCGATGTTATCATTGGCCTTCTGCCATCCAGTTCCCTTCCCATTCACATCTTGCCCCAGTGCAACCCCTGAACTGAGGATCCTCTATGGTGATGACCTCTGGGCAGGTGCTGAACCTCAGCCGAAGATGTTACCTGATTCCTTCCCAGTATATCTCAGAGCTGGTAGGAAGTGACTTCTCATTTGAGGGGTGACTTTAAGGTTTTAAATTTGGCTAAGGAGCATATTCTTTGGATATAATAATTCCATTTTAATTACTTGTCTTAGAGAAATTAAAGGATGTAGACAGAGGGAACAGAGTGGCTACTTTTTAAGTATGAAAACTTTCTTTACATTAATTTAGTAAAAATAAAGACATTGGAAGTAACCTAAATATTCAGCAGTAGGAGAACTCACTATATAGTCTCAAATAGGACACTTTAATACAGGCCTAAATTTATATATATAAGGAATCTTCTTTTTTTTTTTTGAACCAGGAATTGAACTCAGGCTCTTGCGCTTGCCAGGGAAGTGCTTATTCCACTGAGCCATCTCTCTGGCCCCCATATAAAGAATCTTAGTAACATGAAAAAGTTTCATAATATGTACATATATCATATACATATATCATATTCATATGACATATGAAAGGATTATAAGTCCACCAAAGGTAAGTACAGGAGGAAATCTAAAAAGAAATCAAGACTGTGATAGTCTTCATGCAGTAAAGAGTAACTGGGATTTCTTTCCACAGTATTTGCTGGAGATTGAACTCGGGGCTTTTGCAATGAGTTACAACCCCTGCCCTTCTCTAATTTTTGAGAGTCTTGCTAAGTTGTCTAGGTTGGGCTGGAACTTGAGGTCTTCCTGCCTCAGTCTCCAGAGAGTGCTGGAATTACAGAAATGGGGCGCCAAGCCTGGCTCCTTTATTCTTAATATCTGAGGAGGGAGAATTAAATTATGCTTTTAGCTCAAGAAAACAAAAATTGATACCTCAAAAATATATTCGATTAGAAATTAAAAAGTAAAGGTAAATGTTGGGCCAGTGAGACAGAACGGCGAACTGAAGAGCCTGCTTAGGCAACCACAGGAACCGTGTTTTGATCCCAGGCCCCACATGCAATGCTGGCCCTGCCTGCAGGGTGGATTGAGCTGGCCAGAGTCTTGGCATGGTGGTGCACACCTGTAATCCCAGCACTGGTGGGGCTGAAAGCAGGAGATCACCAGGAGTCCAAGCTGCATAGTAAGACCCTGCAACAGCCAAGTACATTGAAAAAAAAAAAAGATAAATGTCAACTAACTTTAAGATTTATTGTTAAGAAGTAAAGTTTCTATTAGTGCCAAAGACTGTATCACACTAACTTGATCAAATTATTTATTGAAATCTCTTACACTTGAACTGTTGTAAGACCTAGGTGCCAATCCAGAGATGGCTAAGAGAGACTGAAGCTGAGACCTCAGATTCATGGGGGGACATCGTGTTTGGCTCCCTAGGGTTTTAAGGTTTCCGTAGCACTATCTGTCTATATCCCAGGCAGCAAGTTGTTGCCTAATCAGTGTGGGCACCTGTTAAGCCCTAAAGGATGGGCTCTCACCACACTGATGTCAGTCTATCACTGTTGCATGGCCAAGTACAGGGTCTCTCTAAACCAATAACTCAATAAACATTGCAAAAAAAAAAAAATGAGCATCTTTGTTCAAATCTCTCCTGCTTCTTTTGAAACTCTTAAGTTTTTGCCCGGAGCAATTTTTCCACATTCTCAATGTCAGGGAGCTATTCCAATGACACCAGGTCATCAAATCTCCCTCCACACAGGCTGGTAGGGTTGTGTGATGGGACACTCTTGGGTTGAGGATGAAAGTAAAATTGGTTTAAGTCTTAGCCTTGATTCCCAGTAATTATAGTCTTATAATCACAATCTTCCAATGCTCAGAACAGGGAAAATCTCATTCCCAAAATGCTGTGGTTTGGTCCCTGGAGTTTCATGTGCTTGTGGTTGTGTGCCTAGCATGGCGGTGTCCAGTTGGTGGATCCTTTAAGAGGTGAGGCTTGAAGAAGATAATGATGTCACAGGGGATCAACCTTCAGACAGGATTAGTGCTGTCTCAAGGGAGAGGGCAGACCTGGTAGAAGCAGTTTAACTCCCAAGAAAGCAGGTAGCTATAAAAAAAAAAAAAAGCCTGGATCTTTCCCCATCTCTTGCTTCCTGTCTTACCATGTCCCTTCTTCCCTACAATACTCCTGCCACTGTGGTGCTATCTGCCCTGAGGATGTTGATAGATGTGCAAATATGCCAGTGCCATATTCTTGCACTTCCCAAATGGTGAGTGAAATAAATCTCTTTATAAAGTTCTCAGCCTCAGGTATTCTGTTACAGCAACACAGAACAGACTAAGACCCTAGGGATCTTGAGTGCTAAGTCAGAAGGAAAAGACCTTTTTATTCAAAACCTGAAACAGTGCTGATTGCCAAAAAGAAAACTGTGATTTCAATAAATTAAGATGCTATTTTTTTTTTACTTTTGAGTATGGCTGGTACCAAATCAATTGTCCTATTGAGAAAAACTAGAAAAGCTGAATTTAAAAATAGTACATTTATCTGTAAGTTATTTTAGTACATAAGGCAGAGATATCAAAGAGGCATGGCCTCAAGGTCTCTAAAAAAAGAAGCACAGTGATAAACCCATGTTTTGGTGTTGCCTTCCACTACAGGCAGCTGAAATTCACAACTGGAGGCTGAGATTATAAGATGCTAAGCTAAAGCAAGGACTGTTAGCGTCTAAGGGACCAAGGAGACAAAAATTGGACTCCAAGGCTTGGGAAAGTAGTTCACTGTTAAGCACCACAAGCATTCAGTGGTGACCTCAAGAGGAGCATAGTAGAAGTAAGAGCAACAGGAAATAATTGAACCCTTGACATCTACTCGATTTCTGATTGGCTTAAGGTAATATGTATCTTAGTTACTATGATCTTATGTATCATAGTTACTTTTTTCATTGATGAGACAAAATACTCAACACATAAAGTTGAAGGGGGAAAGGTTTGTTTAGATCACAGTTGGTAGAGGTTTCAGTCCATACTCAGCTGGCTCCAAAGCAAGATGGCTTTGAACAGTTTATGGAAGTCAGAAGGGGGCAAAGCCACAAGAGGAAAGACACGTTTCTCTTATATTGTATCCAGGCTACTGGGATTAGGGCAGTGCCAAACCCATCAGTGAACTGATTGAGTAATCACAACCCTTAAACTTAACACCCAGAACCATAGCATTGTACCATGAATCAATCACACACTCAAGATTTAGCCACCTCTGAAAAAGCCCCACCTATGATCGCATGAGATTTTAGAGGAACATACATACAAGCACAAGTCATAACATTCTGCTTCTGGTCTCCCAAAGAGTGAAGCACCTCCCTTTATGCAAAAGCATACAATCCATTTCCAAGAGTTGTCAAAGTCCTAACAATTTCAGTATTGCTGAAAAGTCTGGAGTCCAAAGTCTCCTCTGAGATTTAAGGAAGACACTTAGCTGCAAGGCCCTTTAAAATGAAAGGGAAATTAAACACTTCCAGCATTCAATGGTGCAAGATAGACAAAAATTACAAATGGGGATACAAAAGAATGGGTCCAAAGCAAGTCTAAAATCCAGCCAAGGAAACACAAAGTTCTGTATTTCCGTGTGTAGCATTCAAAACAATCTGTGGCAAGATGTCAACTCTAAAGGGCTTGGGTGGTTCTACCCCATGTAATTGCTGGTGGTTGTAGCTCCCATGGCTTCTCTCTCTTGGGTTTGCTCTGCTCCTGCTTTGCAGTTTTCCTCAGACAATCTAGGTTCCTGGTTTCTGCAAACTCTTGGAATCCCCACTACATCTTTGGCTTCCCCCTCACAGCTTCACACACTGCCCTCTCAGGGGTGCACCACCTGGGTCTTCTGAAATCTAGATGGAAGCCTTCCTGGTCCCACAATTCTTGCCTTCTGTGTACACCTAAAAACCACTGCTGTGTGGATGGTGACAAGGTCTGCTGCCCGAAGAAGCAGTAGCCAGGCTTCCTTTTCTTTTGGCCATAGCAGCCCAGGGCCTATAAACCAAACCCCAAGAAACAGCTTTCCTAGGCCACCACCATTCTGAACGTGGTGATCTGGGACTCTCTTCTCAAACCAAAGTCTTTTGTGTTAGCAATTTTTAGGCTGCAAAAGGTGAAGTCCTGCTGCTTCCCCTCAGGGCATTGTGGCTATTCTCCTGTTTCTTCATAGCAACCAAGATCTCCTCTGCTTTATTTTGACAGTCCACAGATTTAGTGGAGCTTCCTTTTAAACTCAAAACACTTCAAATCATTGTATTGGGATCTTTACTTTTGATTCTCAATATGAATCTCGCTAAAAGTCCCAGACAGTAGCCATGCCACTGCCTCAAAATTAGGACTGCCTTGAAATTCTTCTATAAGATTAATTGGTCCAACAGCCTGAATCTCAGTCTCAAGCAAAGTCTCTGAACATGAGAAAAATGCAGGCAAACTTTCTGCCAAGCCATAACACACATTATCTGGAATCCAACAACCACTGCAGTCCTTCCCTGCAGAAAGCTGCAAGGCCTGATCTTCCGAACCCTGACCAGAATCTTCCATGAAATATAGCCAAAGATGTTCCACTTCTACTTTTTTAGTACATGTCCCTGAACCTTTCCAAATTCTTCCCACAAGCCAGTCCCAAAGGCTCTTGGATCACACGGTCAGGTTTAGTCACAGCAATGACCCCACTGCTCTCAGTACCAAATTTCTGTCTTAGTCAATTTTATTGTTGCTGAGATTAAATTCCTAACACTTGAGGTCAAAGGGGGGAAGCTTTGTTTACTCCATTTTGTGGAGGTTTCAGTTCATAATGCGCTAGCTTCAAGGCAAGGTGGCTTCACAGACAGGAACAGTTAATGTCAACCTCTCTCTGTCCCTCACATTATATCCAGACTACCAGGACTAGGGTGGTGCCAAGCCAGTCAGTGGACTGATTTAGCAATCACCCACCCTTAATCCTAGCAATCTCAACCTAAGCATTGTACCATGAATCAGTCACATGCTCTAGATTCACCCACCTCTGACAAAGCCCTACCTATTATTGCATGAGACTTGAGGGGACTTCTAAGCACAAGCCGGAATATCAGGAAACAAAGTAAATCCTCCCTGAAGTATTATAACATGATCATTGTACTGGCCAAGAGGGTGGTTGCTTATTACATGTGCCAAGTGGAAATTTGGAGTACAGCTTTGTCAGAATTAAAAAGTTCTATACGCATAAAATATTCACTGGATTTCTAAGACTTGGTACAAGAAGTAGTGTGTAAAATATCTAATTAATAATTTGTGCTGGATATAAGGTCCAATGGTTTTTTTAGACATACCAGATTAAATAATATATCCTATTTATTTATTTATTTAGTTATTTATTTATTTATGTTTTTAGGGATTGAAATCAGGACCTTGCACTTGCCAGATAGACACTTATGCCACAGAACTGTATCCCCTATCCTAAAATTAATTTAATTTTCTTTGTTCTTACTTAATGTGGCTTTGTTCTTACTTAATGTAACATTTAAAATGACATAGATGACCAATGTCATAATCCTTTGATCTATAGTCCAGACCTAGATATTTTATTTTTATATAAACATCTGACATTTGATTAAAAAGTTGCCAGACACCTTAGGAAATTAAAACAAATGAACAAAAATGAGAATAGACAATTAGATGAAAGATTGTAAGAGCAGAAATCCAAATATTGGGTTATTGACTTTAAAATAGGTATCATAGTTAAGAAAATAGATAATAAGAGCATTTAGGTGAAAACTGGAAGCTAGACAATAAAGCACATGAAAATTATGAAATTAAAGATACAAAATCTAAACATGAGTACTAGATGGGTTTTGGAATACTTGAAGAAAATAATGAATAAGATGGAAATAAAGCTCATTGCTTCACATACAATGTATCTTGTTCCTTACCCTAAAGATGAATAAGGTTTTGTACTGTACTCTCTGGCCCGCTGTTATCTTAAAATAATCTGGAGATCTCCTTCCCTGAAGCCCACAGGTCCAACCAGTGTTAGATGTTCATGTCAGAGATCATCAAGACGGATAGAGGAGTCGCACTAAAATCAGAGAGCCGAACAGGATCTAGACTTTCTGGCTTCCTATCAGGACTGTCCTTTGGGTTCTCAAGAGATCAGGACCAATGTCAACAACAACAACAAAAAAATGGCGTAGCTAGTACATGACTGTTTGCTGCAGACTCAAGCATTTAGAAAGAAACCTTTAGAAAAAGCATGGGCTGCTCCTAGGTGGTTCATGAGGAATGCACAAAGACGTTTACCTTGTAATGTGATGTCCCAAATATGCACCCCCAATGCTGAAAGACAGATTAAGTGACCATTTATTTTGTGGACCTAACACTGTTATTATACAAAACTCTTAGAAATACATTGCTGCTTTTGTCTAAATCCTCACCATAAAAAAAAGACACTGCCTTTCTTAGAAAAGCGAGGTGAGAGGCAACTAGTTCAATCAATTTTTATGTACCAGAAGGGTTATTATAAGTGGAAAACTAATAAATTCTGCTCTCACCAAGGATCTAAAGAGAACAAGGGCTGAGACTCTAGAAAAAAAAATGAGATTTGAGTTTGGATTCTAACCAGGGATTCATGACAATCAAGTCTACAGGGTGTTAAAATATGTGTTTCTGTTGCTCTTTAAGTGGAAGTTCTAAAAACCTGGCCATATGACAAAGAAGGGCAAGCACCTGTTTTATCCAAACTGAGATGCAGGACTGGCAAAGGAGTGTTTGCAACTGTACACCAAGTCGCAATTTGAGTCTATGGAAGAATTGAATCTGAAGAAGCAGAGAGCTGCGGAATGGAGTAGTTCCTCGGAAAGAACAGGTGGGTGTGCTGTGATCACCAGCACTCCTGCCGTGGCGGAAGGGTAGGGGCTGCTTCCGCACTTCAGGCCTAGTCAGTGGACCCTCCAAGTGTGCCTGACTTGAGTTCTTTAGAATCAGTGAGACATGAGGCGTTTACTAGTCTCAGCTTTGTAGAAGATAACTAGTGCAGGGCGAGGAGCACTGTATAGGGAATGGCTCTGTTTCTAGCTTACTGGAGTAGATGGAGAGGGTTTCCAAAGGTCTAGATGTGAGTCCCTGTGGAGGGAAGTCCAAGTGATCTCACAGAAGCACTAAACAACCCCAAAGCAGAGGTAACAGAATCCTCAAGTTGTAGGACAACCCTCCCCCGACACACACACACACACACACACACACACACACACACACACACACACACACTGGAGAACTGGGGAACCACCAAGCTCAAGGAAGCACAACTGCCACAGCCATTAGTCCAGGCCCACCCAAACCTGGGTGTCCAAGATGCATGGGAGAAGACAAGGGTGGAGAGAAGGGGAGGGGGAAGAAAGATGACAGCTCTCCCAGTCTTGGACTTGGAGCAATCTGAGTCATGTCTGGGAGAAGTTTCCTCTCTAAATGAGTTTTGTTTGCAGTGTTGATTCTTATGTAGACACACATGACTAAAATGAGGCTCTATTTTTTTTTAACTCAAAGGCACATAAAAATCCTGTAATATTTGAAAGGGATTCTTTCCCAGATTTCACCCTAAATTGGCAGAGCAAGGTTTAAGTGCGGAGAAGTAATAATGTTGTATGCCACCAAACCTTTGACTTCTTAAACCTGAAGGTGATTTTTTAAGTTGTCTATTAATTCCTCAGGAAAAGAAAGGAGGAAGAGACCGTTGCTTTAAAAAAAAAAAATAAGCAATGCATTGAAGCCTTAAAGAGATGGGCACTCAGTAAGGAGGGGAACACTCCATAGCAACCATAGAGTGAACCCAGGACCTGGTCCCACTCCTCTTGTGTTTTCCCAAAGAACACCACCAGAGGCCAGCTGGCGACCCATCATGGGCCCAGTGCACAGAACCCAGATTATCCCATTCCCTTTATCTTTCAAATGCTGGTGGCTAGGCTCAGAGCTGAAAAGCCAACTCCAGTTAGGTGGTCACCAATTTTTAGTGTTCACCCACTACTTTACAGACCCCGCTGAGCAAGAATCCAAATCCCACAGCTACCTGTGTGAGATGTCCCTCAGTAGGGTTTATTCTTGGTATATTCTCTCCCGAGATCCTTCTGGAATAAGCCGCCACTGCAGGGACGGTGTGCAGTACTCCGGCAGCATAGAGAAGGACTGCACCCATTTCCTGGGGAGCTCAGAGAGAGCCGCGGCCACCTGCTCAGACACAGCACATGGCAGGGAGCTGGGCCTCCACCAGGCAGGGGAGGAAGCAAGCTCGCGCCGCAGTGTCCTGCTGTGTTTGGAAACTCCATCCAAGAGGCAGCGTATGGATCTGTGTATGGATCTGCTGTCGCGTAATGAAATGGTAATGGGAGGCAGTCCGGAACTTCTCTTTACGCAGCCACCAACGGATGCCATCCGCAAGGAGGGCAGCTGCTCCTCCAATCTGCACTGCATTGTCAAGTCTACATGCTCTTTGGAGACCGCTGGCCACACCCAGGATTTCTCACTGCCTTCTGAGAACTACCTGTGCTTACACCATCCCTTTATACCCTTCGGACACTCCGTGCTCCCGGCCTGAGTGCAAGGATGGCTGAGAATCCAGCCACGGTGAGACCAGAGTGCTCACAAGAAAGACAGCTCTGGGTGCAGGCAGAGAGCCATGTCGGCGAGCGGTTGTACCCGTGCCCAGTTCTGCGAACCGCACACTCTCCCTCTCTTTGTTAAGATAATAATAAACAAGAAGCCACAACAACAGCGACAACAAAATCTAAATAAATGATAAGCTCCAAAAGAACAGGATGGGACTGTCATCTTTCCCAGATACCTGTTCACCATGACAGCGTCCTGCGCCAATGCTGAGCCATCTCCAATACACGCCATATGCCTGTTTCTTTACTTAGCGGTATTTGGGATGGGAATCCTTCAGAGAATGGAAGGTCCCCGAATATCTGGCAAGCCAGACAAGGACAACAGCCGGATGTGCACAGGGATGGTGTGCCCTTAAACAGACACACACATACACACACACACACACAGATTTTTCTCCCAGGCTGTTTGTAACTTTACTCATCCATTGATTTTTTTTCTATGTATAGTAGGCAATTTAAAACAAACCCAATGCTACAAAAACAGAGCAAATTAAGACTGATTTTCTCCTTTTTTTTTCACAAATTTTCCAGCCGAGATTTGGGCCATGACTATAGTCTGACACAGGCACCCAGGTACACCAACACTCCAGGGAATCTCCTCCCAGTTCTAATTGGCCCAGAAGGGGGTTTGGAGGTTCAGCTATCCTGAGCTGCATTCCTCCAAAGAAGTCCCATCCCCCTTCTGGATGGAGTCTGAGAATGTCACATGGCACTGATTTAATCCTAGCCTCCCCCACTCTGTGGGTACAGCATTCACTGGCATTGGGTGAGGAGAACCAGAGGTGGGGCAAATGCAGAGCTGCAGGAAGCCAGTGGTGTTTCAGCATTCCAGGATTTCTTCTGATCGTGTGAAGATGTCGGTGTGCAAGTTTCTTGGTTGCCACTGGTCTCAGTGCATGGGAGACAGACACACCTTGGCAAACACCTGCGGAGGTCCACCAGAGGGGCTGCCCTGACTGGGAGTAGGGTACATGTTGGCTGAAACCCAAAAAACAGCTGCCTTTTTTCTCCCCTTAGGAAATTAGGAAACTGGAAACACGGCAAGAACCTCTCAAGGGTAATCGCTTTTCCTGACTGGTATCTTAAGCTTGTCAAGTTCTTAGCCAGAGCTTTCCAAGGCGGGATTGGAGGAAGCATATGGTGTTCGCCCGGTCCATATGACTGGCTGAGCGTCGACCACTACTGTTGATACAATATCTCACTTTTTCCTCAATATTATGACAGCATTTGTCAATGAAAATTAAATTACTGTCAAACTTATCCTGCTAACTTACGGCACAACCATCGGAGAAAGCCAGCGCCGCGCCTTAAGCCAAGGGGACCTTGTCTCTATGCTCAACCAAGAGGCGAAACAGAAAGACATGGGGACTTCGGTGCCAGCAGGGGTGGCTTGCCAAACAGCACCAGGATGCCAGGGCAGCCACCTCCCCATAGCCCAAGCCACTGGAAGGCAGACTGTGGAGGTGAAGCAGGCAGCCCTTCCTAAGGGAAACAGCACACATGCTACACGTATGCGTGGGTTAAAAAAAGAGGAAGAAAAAAAAGTACATGTTTGAAATCAAAGATCTTTGGGGGTGTGTTTAAAATCTAACATAGACATACTGGAGCCATCGTACGGAAACACTTAAAAGCTGGATTCTGTCAGAAACTAGTATCCGCTTCTTCTATATCTTTGAACCACCCCATCTCTCATACATTCCGATATCCAAGATCACAGTCGTGGCTGTTGCATTTTTCCCTCCAAAGGAACTGGATGCGTTATGAAGTTGCAAAAGTTTTAAAACTCTCACCATGAAAACTGTTTTCCTCTTCAGTAACCCTCCTGGAAAGTGTCTGGTTTTGGAGCGTCTAAAAACAAATGGGTAGCTAGCTGGATACCGGCAGATGGATACATCAAGGGCTACCCTGGAATTTAGGGCTTTACATCCTCCTTCCTGATCCATCCCCCTCCCCTCCTCACCTATTCTGACAGATTTAGTCTTCTACATGATCTGAAGAAGATTCCTTTGCAATGAGATGAACGGATGAAAGTAGCTGAAGATTTTGATGTCTTTATTTCTGTGTATCTTTCAAGAACAAAACATATTGTTAATTTCAGCAGGCAGTTCCTTCAGCAACATTAAACTGCACGGCTTATTGGATAAGACAGGGACACATAGATTAGACCTGGGCAGGACTTCTGGTTTCTAATAAAATTGTTTCTTCATGTAAGAACACTCTGGAGTAATACCTATAGCTAATCTAGAAAGAGAAACAGAAAATGTATCCCCAGCCTATAGGAGGATATTACTTTCATCTTTAAGACCACACTGAGCAATTAAAAACAAACAAAAAGAAGAGTGCTTCCAATAAACTATTATTCAGTTTAACTGAGACCTCTTTCTCTACTTTTGGAGAAAACCCTTACCTTGTAGTCTCCACCCCCCAGGAGAGAAGCTCTGTAAATTCAATGCTCCGTGTCTCTGGACCTGGGGAGGACAGAATCGCTCTTCCTCTATCCCCCCTTTGTTTAGGGAGGTAGCACACGGGGCCACGTTTACAAGAAATAAAACACATCTCCCTGCAGGAAGTCCTTGCTATCAACAGCACCTCAGTGGCTCAGGAAACGCTGTGGGATCTTCCTGGAGAAGCAAAGGATATTTCAACATTAGGAGCTCCTACATCACCCCGTATGGCATTCGGTTGGAGCAGGAGAAGGAAGTAGTCATGAGAGCAAATCCTAAGCTTCTTTACCACACCTACTTTTTGATGACTACTGAGAATCCCCCCTCTCCCAAAGAGCATTTGGCACTCATGGCCAACAGTGGTGGCATTGGGAGCTACTCTCTTTATTAAATCCAGGCAGAGCCATCACTACAATAAGGCTATCCATTTCTTGTTAATGGCAGAACCCAAATATCTTAGACACATGCTTTATCAGCTGAGTACAGAGAACATCCTAGAACAGTCTTGTTTCTGCTGTTGGAAGCCCCAGCCCTGTGCTAGAGAGATGGTCCCAGACCCTGGTAGGAGGGGACAGCCAGGTCTGGAGACTGGGTTAGCCTCAGGCTGCAGGATCTTGGCGCAGCCGTGGTGAACTCCTGGCACCAGCAGTCGGGTTTCCATCCCCAAACTGTTCTCCCCAACACAAAGAGGGGCAGCCTGGCGCCGTAGCAAGAGCCAGCGTGGGTGGCAAGGTGACTGCACATTTCAGCTTGAATGCTCCGGTGTGGGGCTTGCACCTGATCACCAGATGCTTCGAGCAGATGGCCAGGGAGGGGAGAGCGGGCTCATGGTTGTTTCGGAGGGGCTACAGGAGAACCAATCCAGAGAGCTGGTTGGGAGCGCCGGGCTGCCCAGCCCAGCCTCCACTCCAGGAGCCCTCACAGGCTGGAGGCTGGAGCCCCAGTTCCATTCCGGGGAGCCTTCCAAATGCAGACCTGCCTGTACTGAGGAGTTCAAGCCGGGAGAGGGGCTCGGCCAGCAGGCCTCCTTTTGTCCACTGACCGCTTTCGGATTTCTTCACTGGATGGTCTTCTGGAACAGGCCAGGCTGCATCTGTTACCCAATCCAGAAGGTCTCAATAAATGTGATTCATTTGCAAATTAATTTTTCAGCAAGTGGCTGGGTGAGCAATAAAAAGAAGCCTCCCTGTGGTGCCCAGCCTGGCCTCACCTGCAGCCCTGGGGATCCGTTTCCGCTGACCTTGGGCCTGGGAGTGGTGAGTCCTGACAATGCCCCAGCCAGTATGTGGAGGCAGCAACAGCCCCTGAGACAGGAAGAATGGGCAGCAGGGAAGCAGGCCATGCCAAGGAGGGGGCTTCTGGGGAACAGAGGATTTTTCAAAGCTTCCCTCTCAGCACAAGCTGCTGGCAAGGTCTATAGGCCAGGGCTGAAACAGAGGCTCAGCCTGCTCTGGTTGCTGCCCAGGGTCCCCTTTCCCTTCCAGGAAATCCATGTTGTTGCATGCCCAGACACACACAGTCATGCAAATGCCGGGACGTGTGCACGCGCGTGGGCTCTCTCTCTCTCTCTCTCTCTCTCTCTCTCTCTCTCTCTCTCTCACACACACACACACACACACACACACACACACACACACTCACGACATCTCATTCAGAGCGTAGACTCTGGCTGTTTTATTTATGATGTATCCTCCTCCTCTCACCCCAATTTGGAAAATGCCTGAGACATACAAGGGACCCAGTGCACATGCTTCAGTGAACAAATGAGTGAGCAAGCGGATGAACGAGTGATGCACAGTTCCCCCCACCCGAGCCCCCTGAGTGCAGCTGAGGTGCCAGCTGTGCCTCCCACACGGGGCCTCCAGAGATGATCTTGTAAAGAGAATGACACCTCCCTCCCCTGAGACTGTCTGGCTTCCAAGTTTACACTTCTCCAAGTCCTACCTGAGCCAGCCCTTCCCCTTCCCCCTGTGCAGGTGTCTCTAGGGGCAGGGACAGAGATGCTCATTACCTGCTGTGGTTCTCACATGCTGTTCCTTCTTTTATTTCAATACTAGCAATTGAGCCCAAGGCCTTTGCTCTGAGCCATAACCCCAGTCCCCTTTATTTTATTTTGAGACAGAATCTGAACTAGGTCTCTAAGTTGCCCAGGTTGAGCTCAAACTTGCAGTCCTCCTGCCTCAGTCTCCCAGAGTGCTGGGGCTGCATCCATGTGCCACCAGCCCCAGTTCCATATCTTTAGATGGTTGTTGGGCTCCATCAGGTTCTGGCTCAGCAGGGTCCATTCTGCCAGTGTCACATTAGCCTCTGGGTAGCAGGGCCCCTCCCCCTCCTTGCCTTTGACCTTCCTCCTGTGTAAATGTTGGCTCACTGACTGCTACATGGCATGGGAGTGTCAGGTGAGCAGAGGGAACTGCCCAGCCCACCATGGGCCACAAGCAAACCTACCAGCAGCTCTGCATCCTTGGGTAATTATCTGTCCTTTCTGAGCTGTGTCTCTTCCTCTAGACCATGGAGATAATAGGGATGCCCACTTCACAGGACAGTTGTAAGGACAGCGTGGCAATACTAGCAGACACACAGGGCTTGGTTTCTGTTCCTTTCTGACTCCCCTCTCCTGAGGTAGAGCACTCAGTAGGGGCTTGTCAAGAGCTTCCTGCAGGGACTGGAGCTGTGTACTGTATGTGTCCCCCTTCGTCTTCCTGGGCACAGGTGGAGGCAGACTGCGACCCTGTGAATGTTTTCAGTGCTGGGAAAAGGAGGGGCTGGCAGGAGGCCCCCAAGGTCCTCAGTTGGATGGTGACAGGGTAGCAAGGCCAGCACCGTAACAGGCAGCTGTGACTGGTGGCAGACCCTCCGGCCCCAGGCGCTCCTGCAAAGGCAAGGATTAGCCCTACTGCCCTGGCCAGAGGCCAGCGCAGATCATTTCATTTGGCCTACTTAGCGGTCCCCCAGGGGTGCTGGAAAGGAGATGATTCATCTCTGTCTGGGGCACCCTGGTGCAGAGGCCTCCACCCCAGAGAGGGGGCTGCATCCCTGCCTGTCTGTGTGACATGACAGCCAACATCCCCAGGCCCCTCCATACAGGAAGCAAAAACAGGCAAGAGTGGTGCTGGCCTTGGAAAGAGGCATGATGGGTGCTCAGAAAATCAGCAGCAAAACAGGAACATGCCCCTACCCCTGCCCCTGACCACAAGGTCCCGACTGCGCTGCCTGTGGAGGGTGGCAAGAGATATAGGCTCCTCATGCTCACTGTCACTCCCTGTCTCAGGCCACCCTCAGAGCCAGGGTGGCATTAGGGGAAGAGCAATGCAAGAGGGTTTCTGTTCCCTGTCTGCTGCAGACCAGCACTTCACAGAATCTAGGAGCCGAAAGGGCTACACTCTACTTAGGCCCACTGCAGTCCGAAGACATGAAACAACCAGTCCAAAGTCACCCAGCACAGAGGAGGCCGGAGTGTAATCCCTTGTCTTATCTTGCAGCCTAGAGTCCGAAGACTCATCTGAGGGTTGGGAGTAGAGTTCAGGGTCAGAGAATGTACCCCAACTGCGGAAGACCTTAAGCTGGATCTGCAAAATCAGAGGAAGAGAGGAGGGAGAGGGAGAGAGAAGGTCAAAGGAACAAAGGGGGGGGTGAAGGAAGAGGAGAAGAGGAAGAAGGAAGGAAGGGAAGTGGAGGGGAGGGGAGCAGAGAGGAGCAGAGGGGAGGAGAGGGGAGGGGAAGGGGAGAGGGATAAGGAAGAGAAAGGGAAAGGGAGGAGAAAGCACAGAAGGGAGGGAGAGAGGGAGGGAGGGGAAGAAGGAAGAAGGGAAGAAGGGAGGGAGGAAAGTGGAGAAGAGGGGAAGGGAGGGGAG